>NC_058375.1:83356136-83659166 GCF_018350175.1 Felis catus | reverse complement strand
AGAAACCCCAAAGCTGAGGCTGTAAATGCATGCATAGATTTCATGTACTAGGTACTGTTGCTTTTTTGGGTTTTGTCTCATTTTGTTTTTTGTTTGTTTTTACAGTGCTCTCAATAGTGCATTACATGGTCCAAGAGAGGAGAAAATATCCACCCCAATATGTTATTTGTACTAGTAAAATACTCTCTTGAAATTTCAAATATGATCACATCACACAAAGAATTTCTAGCTTTGAAAGCTTGGTAGGGAGGGATGGGGGGAAGAAAAAGAAAAGAAAAAGTCATAAAAAATCTTTTTGTTCAGTTATTGAAAATAATTAACACAGAAAACTAGCAAGCATAAACCTCACCTATGTGTTTGTTTATTCACTCACTCATTCAGTCAACAGTGAACTACTGATTGCCTACATTGTGCCAAGCACTACACATACATATCAACATTACAAAAAGCAAACACTTCCAAAGTGGTACAGTCTTTTTCTTTCTTTGTAGTATAGTTCCAAGGTTACCTCCTCTGGAAAGCCTAACTCTTTCAAGCACCGACAGTTCAAGTTTCTTTAGTAGCCATGGGTCTCTGTCTCTATTTTTACTACCAAGAGTACTTCCCACCACATGCTGAGATTTACCATGACTCTATGCACTTAACAGGCCTTTAATAAATGGTTACTCACTTTTGAGCTGTTAGGCATTCCATCATATCACATATTATCACACCACCACCAACAACAACAATAAACTATTTTACCCAGTAACTGGAATTCTGTGGAGAAAGTTCTAAGGAAATATTGACATAAAATATCAAGACCAGCATTTGTGCTGATTTTTTTCCCCATGATTGACCCCTTAGAGAAAACATACACATTTCTGCTTGTGTGCCCCACAGATGCCTTAACTTATTTCCTAAATTATTATACCTCTTCTGATAGAGACATGGGTTCCAAAGGAGACGGGCTCTCACAGGAATGGAGGAGGAAGAGACACATGGAGTTTCAATGGCACATAGATGCAAAGAAATGATAAACAGCGTTGGAAAAAAGAGAAACACAAACACCTAACTTACGTCTCTTCTAGAAGCATTAAATTCATTATGCAAGTATGAATAACAGCATATATGACCTGAAAAGAGTTGGCAGAACTGCAAGGGTGCCCACAGTAGTCTCATCCTACTTGCATGTCCAGGGTGCCCATAAAATGCAGATGCCCAGTGTGAAGCTGATCCTGTAGAGCCAGTCAACCATGGCGGACTCTGTAGTCATGAATTTACAAAACTCTTTGCACTTCACTGGCTTAATTTTTTCATAAAATCTAACCTCCCATTACAGAACATCACAATTTTCTCCCATTCTTTAATTTTCTGGATCTGTCCTTATGTTACAAGTACATTTATATTACCATAACAACAGACTTACAAAGCAAAAATTGACTTAGTTTCTTAATACTCTCTAACAAAAAAATAGTTTCTTTCAAGTGGCATAAGAAATTTCAGAATTTTTAAAAGGGATTATAAATGCCTGCATTACTGATACTTAATATAACAATAATGTTAAACACGAGCATAAAGCAGAAAGTACAATGTAGATTCTGCCACTGGAGCTCCAAAATATCATTGGTAATTACTCATTCCACAGACTAAGTGAAACTCTTATATTCATAACTGTTTAGAGAGAAAATCTAGCATGGAATCTATGGACTTAGGCACGGTACATTATGAAACACCATAAAAACAGTTCCTCGTATTCAGCTGTTCCCTTCTTGTATCATTCCTTGCTTATTTTCCCCCAAAACCAATAAATTTCTTCCCCTTATCGCTGAAAAATCTCTGTTCTCTTTGTCTCTGTGTCTCTCTCTTTTACACACACACACAGATGTGACTGTGAATATTACACATACACAGAGGTTTATGAGAGTTTGACATCTTGTCCTATGAACAAATGAAGTTCTGTTTCTTGCTTAGTTCACTATACAGGAGAGCAAAAAGCAGTTATTACTTCTAACTTTAGATATATAATACCCATGGGAACTACACAGTAGTACAAAGAGTGGTGTCATAGTTGAAACAGTGAATGGTATTCATGGTAACTCACCTGCCTAGACTACAAAGTATGGAAACCTGGAATTTGAAGGTACCATTAATATTATCCAAGCCAAACTTCTCATTTAAAGATAGGAAAGCTGAAGCGCACAAAGGTCATACAGTATGACTAAGGTGATAATATTTCATTATACATTGTAGAGATGTGAATTTTGCCAGATCCCTTTAGCATAGGATTAATGACATGCCCTTGAGTCACCTCTTATGGATGTCTAACCCAAAGGGTACTATTTTTTTTTGGATTCTCAGTATTATTAGAGTTATTCTTTAGAGTAGGTTAGTATATCTTCCAAACTGTGGTTACTACAGGTGTCACCAGGGTCTCAAGCTCAGGAGAAAAAAAAAAAAAAACTGCCCTAAAGCAGGCAGATGCTACAGGACTATGGACAGTGGGACAGTCACCCAGTTGCTACAGCTGATGCTGCTGGGGCACCTTTTCTCTCTGACCCTACCCCTGCCCCTGTCAACATGGTTCTCCAGGCTGAACAAATACTTAGCAGTTTGCAGCCCATTAGTATTGCCATAGATGGCATCTCAATGGCCCCAGGAGAGACAAGACCAACCATCAAAGGTAAGTTAACTTCAAAGACATTCTGAAAAGCAAGATTTTTAATCATTTGGATATTTGTATACTATCTTACTTCAAGCTCCATAATATTTTACATGCTAGCCTAAAGAAAGAGAGATTGGCTGCATTTCCAGAAGAATGTACTGGTAGCACCAATATGTGTGTGTGTGTGTGTGTGTGTGTGTGTGTATACATACATGTATATAATTTTTAATTGAGACCTCTGCTGTCCACAAATGGAATTCCTAATTGAAATAATTAAATAATTCCTTTATATTCACTTTACAAGGTGTTTGCAAAGGAGCATTTCAGAACAAACGGCATTGAAGACTTAATTGCAAGATAAAAAATATTAAAATCAATTTGTTTAAACTACATAATACAGACCAGATTTAGAAAAACCTACCCCATTCTTTCATGAGCACATGGGAAACTACTTCGGTCTGCCAGCTGGTCTTGGTGGTGGTGGTGAAGACTACATTCATGACAGAGCTTGAACCTTGCAAGAAATAAGAGATTTCAGTAATCTCATGCAACATCCACAAATCTTGTGCAAAATTCAGCAACGAAATACAGGCTAGTAGCTATGCATTTTTATATTTTAAAAACAATACTTTATATATTTAAGTAACAAATACAATACCAGATACAAATAATCCTCTAAACAGCTTCAATCATAGTAGGATTGTCCTTTCAGTCACTATGTCCCTTATCTCTGCATATATGGATGTGTCAGGAAAAATAAAGTCACTGGACATAAGCTTTCTAAACAGAAAAAAAGTTACTTTCTCATAATTCTATGCTATATTAATATTGTTATAATAAAGGCTTCTTTTGGTTAACTTAACAAGATAAACTATTTTAGTCTTAATAATACCGGGTGTGTGTTCATTCCTGCTGAATTTTTTTTTAAACACATGACTCTCTTCATTGTGGAATAAAAGATCAATACATGTGCTTTTTATTAATTAACTACTTGGACATTTGGCAGCCCATTTACTGCAGTTAAAAAAAAAAAGAGGGGCTTAGGAGGTTGAGGATTTACTGCAGGCTTTGGGGTATAGCACTAAGTGTGGGAGCCTATCCTAATTCTTCTACCCCACTCTGGTTTAACCTCTTTAGCATTACCCAGTCTACCATAAATTACAACAAGCTGGAGCTGTAGACTATCCTCCAAACCGACAATGTCTCCAAAAGCACTCTCTAGCTCCACATCAGTTTGAGAATTCCAGGACATCTGTGAGAAGATAAGCCAGTTTTAGGACCAGCTTCAGTTATAACTCACTTTGGAATCTCCCTTCTCTACAGGAAAACCTTAATCTAATGATTGTTCTCTAGCCTAAGGAAACATCATTTTTTCAGAAGCACAGGGATAGTTTCTAATATTTCTGAGAGTTTGGTCTCAGCCTGAAGTCTCAGGGAGTTAAGTCAGGAATAGCTTGATTTAAGTAAATGTGGGGCCTTTTCATTCAGGCAGACCACATGCCACAGGTAAACTATGGCAACTTGGTGTCATCTTTACACTTTCCTATTCTGTACATGAGAACTGATGAACTATTTCATATCCTATGAGTTTTCTTCAAGCCAGAGATGAGTGAGAGGCTAGGGAAGGAGAAAAAGTTCATGTTTCCTAAACAGGACACATCATCTTCTTCCTTTTTTGCTCAGTTAGGATGATAGTGATAGCTTCTGTCTGATTCTCCTTGTCTTGTATAAATATTCCTTTGTCTTACAGAATTATCCCTAACTTTTCTATTTGATGATAATAGCCATCCAGTGTGCTAGCAGTACAGCTTTGAAACCATTTTGTTGATGAGAAAACTGAGTACAAGCGAGGCTCAATGAATGAGCCAAGGTTGGTCAACTGCTGAAATATATCAGAGTCAGAACTTGAACTCAACGTAAGAGAGATTTGCACTGTGTAATTTACATATCATCTGTTATGTATTCTGAAACTCCTGGGACTCTGCTCAATGACAGAGTCTCATAACTTTAATTATATGATTTTTTAAAATTCTTTTTAAAGTTTATTTATCGAGAGAGAGAGAGAGAGAGCGAGAGAGAGAGAGAGAGAGCGCGCAGGGGAGGGGCAGAGAGAGAGGAAGAGAAAAAGAATCCCAAGCAGGACCCACCCAAGACTGCTCGCAGCCTAACGAGAGGCGTGGACCCGCAAACCCTGAGATCATGACCTGAGCAGAAACCAAGAGTTAGATGCTTAACTGACTAGGCCACCAGGTGATCCTAATTATATGAATATTCTTAAAGGGAGAAATACTGAGTAAACGCTCATAGTATGCACTAGTGTAACAATAAAAAATGTAATTTCGTGCTGAGACCTCCCAAACCTGCTAGCATGTGAATTACACAGCAGTAAACACAAGATTTATTTGGGGATAGCTGGTATATAGTGTTAGTGAGAACAAATATGTAGGTTTGATTTCTCACTTGGGCCAGTTGATGTAATTCAGGCAAAAGATGTACTCTACACCTGCATGGCAATCCAAGTCAGTCAGTTTAAAGATATGGGAGCACAAAGGAATTTAGGTGAGAGAATATTGTTAGCTCCATGAAGAAGACACCAGTCAGCCACTCTACAGACCAACTTCCAATTGTCAATATCCTCTTTCGTTTCCTCTAGAAGTTTACTGATTACTTTGGTATGCACATATTGGAATAATATTATCATATGGGTTTAAGCACTTGAATATTTCTGCTTCTTGGATTTCCAGTTCCATGACTGATATTGATACCACAAAATTCACACCACATCTTTTTTCAATAAATGAGTATCACAGTCCCAAAGATGAAATGAATCATGGCTTATAGCTTGTCTCCATTATCACGTTTTGCATATTTCTTGAAAATCCACAGTTAAGTCTGACAATGTTATAGATAAAAATCTCTCTAATCATGCAAAATTAATGCTGGGAAGTTTGGGAAGAAAAAACTGTCACTAATTCTTGACCTAATGTTAATCTTAGTTTCTCAAATAAATTGTGATAATTCACTTGTTTCTTCACACCCTTCAGTTATCTCATTCATATTTTTGCTCTGAGCCATGCTTACTCATATAGCTCTTGCAAACAATTCCATACTGGGATTTCAAAGAAGGCCAGAGGTAATGGGGAAGACTGAGGCCACATTTTCACATTTGATGTTATCAACCAGAAAGGTCAGGAAAATCCAGTTCTGGACACTGGGATGACAGCCTTCTATAACTTTCCAGATTTGTGACTCATTTCCGGTCCTTCTGCAGGGAACCTCTTCTTAAATCTAGTGATTCTTATACTGTTACTTATGTAATTCTTCCTGCTGTTGGATATCAAGGAATCTCAAATCTTTTCAACACCTACCTCGTAGGAACATACAGGCTTCCTGCTATCTAGAATTAGAAAACGATTTCTAAGATTCTGAGCATCTTCTGAATATGTCACTGTGCTTTGTGGAAATCTGTGCTCAGCTTAACTGTACCTGCAGGAAAATCTCCCTGTGTAACAGATATCCTTGACACCATAATCAGATGTCTAAATCCTTTATGGTTTGGGAATGACTGAGCTATCCAGAGAAAAACTCAGATGCTGTCTTTACAAGGATCACCCTGGACTAAACAACTAGTAGTATCAAGTGGAACCAAAGAAAGAGAACCAAAGAGTTGTTGTTATTATTTTTAAATGCCTACCACATTGTTCAGCATTCTCAGGAAATCTGTGCAGTCTTTTATTATCTAAACTTGGCTAATACTAACTTATGACTATATCATTTAGCTCCATTTTTGACATATAGGATTCATATAAAAGTGTCTTCTGAGTAAAGAACACTTGCCTTCCCAAAAATAAAAAAAAAAAAGGAAGATTGCTTTTAGTTACTAAATAAATTTGCTTATTCACAACAGCCATCGCGTCTCTTAAGGCATCACAGTAACATTCCCCAGTTTCTGTTTTAAAATAATGTTTGTTTTTTTCCCCTTTGACATCTCATACCACGGCTTTATGACACAATAGGGTATGCCTGGTTGGTGTGTTAATATCACAGTTTGAAGGCAGTAAGCCATGAATTCAAAAGAGAGAAACTACAAAGGACCAGAAAGTGTACTACTGGTTGAATAAAGCACATCCTGAAGTGGTAATTCAAGTTTTATTTTGTCACTTTATTAATGATACTCATTATATTATAGGGTATTATATTACATAAAAGGAATCATATGCCCCCAACTGTATATGGATAATGCTGTAATTCCATCAAGGCATTTCAGCAATGCTGTAAACTACCTAAGCAGAGCTTGAATAGCTTTTTTATTAGTACCAGAATCCAGAATGGAATAATAGCTCTGATTTTATATACATTGGGGATACATTATATACCACAATATGTATTTATATCAGCCAGGTATTCTAAATGAACACAATTAAAGTGAAAATGTGCAATGAAATCATCAATCATAGCCTTGTAAAAAGAATTACCACACATCTCTTTGGAGCTCCAAATCCCTTCCCATTTCTGTCCATCAAAGAATCAAGAATGCCAGGAAGAAAAAGGGGGGAAAATGTACTCTGCCCAAACAAGAGAAGACTTGCTAACTTGCTTCCCCAAGTTAGCAATCTAAATGGCTGCAACAACTTACAATTTTCTGTGCTGCTTAGACAGAACACCCAGGAGTGTACTGGGTCTCTCCATGCTTGCTATGATGCACAGGCAGAAGGGCTTGGCACAGTGTGTCCTTGCTCCCTTCTGAGGGCCACAGACACTTGAATACTTTTCCCATGAACATCAGAGACAGTTTTACTGCTTTGAAAAATAAATCGTAAGATACATTAGCAAGGACTGAGCAGTAACAGCAAGGCATCCTTTTAGTGTGGTCACAGTCTGTGTTTATATACGGAAAGTGATGGAAATGACAGCTAACATTTATTGAATACATACTATATCCCACACTGGGTTGAATGCTGTATATGCCTCATCTGGCTTAATCCTACAACTTTATGCACAGGCACTATTATTAACACCATTTTCCAGAAGAACCCACTGCTTGCAATGGTCCTGTAGCCTAACCAGGATTCCAATGTCTGTAAACATCAGTCTGGTTTTCTAAGTCAGACCGGCTCTGAAACTCCGGCACACAACCATGTGCATAGGGATAGCATTTCGTCCACTTTTCCAAACTGAGGATTTGCACCAGGACAAAGCTGCTCAGCACTTTCTTTTTTTTCCCCCCGATGAGCACTTTCACATCCCTACTTTGTAAGCATCCCCCTCCCACTTGAATAGAAGAAAAATTCCTATCATTCTGATATTATATTTTACTTTGTTCCAACTTCCCAGAATTCTTGGTTCTTTGGAGAAGCTATCCCCTGGTTTCACAAAACTGAAAAAAAGAAAAACACTCCCTCGTGGCATCTTTCTAGAGGTGTTTGAGAGAGAAAGATGGGTCTTCTGGCCTGAAAAATGGGAAAGAAGATTTGGAGTAGAGAAGCAAAATTCAGGTGATGAAGCCCAAGGTCTGTGCTGAAATTTCTAAATTTTTAAGCAAGATTAATAACTAAGAAGAAGTACACAATGTTTCATCCAAACACAGAATGAGCTTTAAGATACATACACCTTAATTTAAACCAACTTCAATAAACACTAGTTATATGGTTTTAGGAATATCATTGAGTAATTCCAAATCTAAGTTTCCTCATATCTAAACATTATCTACTTCACAATGTTTTATTAATATCATATAGGATAAGTTGTATAAAGTAACTTGTGTATCTCTGACATACTAAAGCATGCAATTCATTTCACTGTACAAATGGAGAAATGATTATCATAGGAGTGCCTTTTAGAATCTTTTTTCCCCCACAAAAATCAGAATCATTTCTGCTGTATTACAATGTGGAAATTTTAGTGAGGATTCCGAATAAGGATGCAATCTTTTGGACAATGAAAAAAGTATAACCTTAGTGCTGAGTTTGTTTTTGGCGTTCATCTCTTATGGACAGAGTAGATTCTAACATTCTCTTGGTCTTGACCTTTAGGCAGCTAGCTGTCAAGCAGCATGAGCGTGGGCAGTGGGTTTTCTGCTGGTCATAACACACAAGGGGATGACAAGCTTAGAAGAAAAGAAGCAAAGACATCACAGAAAAAGAAAGATGCCAGAAAACTTGGAATAGCAAGCTATATTTTTCCAAACCAGGTTATCTATATCAGTACTGTCCAACAGAAATATATGTAAGTCATAAATGTGATCCACATATATAATTGTAAATTTTTAGTAGCATCACATAAAAAGAAAGATTAATTTCAATAATACATTTTATTTAGTTCCAAATCCAGAATAGTATCATTTCTAAAGTAACCAATGTAACAGTTATTAATGAGATATTTTATATTCTTTTTGTATACTATGTCTTTGGAATTACATCACATCTTTATTCTAGACTAGCCACATTTCAAATGCTCAGTAGCCACATGTAGCTAGTTGCTACCACATTGGGTAGCACAGAAATGGATAAATGTGCTTGCTTACTTCTTTTTGCCAGTAGCCTCTTGTAAGATACAGTTGTGGTGGCAGCCACATCTCGTCTTGAGCAATAAGGTAACAGCACCCTCACTCACCCTCACTCACTAGTTTTGGAATAGTATTAGCAAGGAAGTAGTGTTCCCTGAGGCTAGTGGGATGATTTTCATATTCAATCAAGAAGAAACCCTTAAGGGAAAGTGAGTCACAGAGTAAAATATTAGATCCATGGTCCACACAACTTCCTCTCATCAAGAGATTCTCCTTCTACAACTTTCTCAGGTGTTAGGGAGAAGACAGTCTGTTTTATGGTGGCTAAACAAAGTACATTTTTACAGAGTACCATTCCATTTTGCATATTAAAAATAATAATCTTTATATAGAGCCACATACTGCCAAACACTGTTCTACATACATTGTATATATCAGCTCACTCAAAATATTATTTTATGAATATTGTTCAGATGACTAAGACAAGCACAGTGAGTTCTAGGAAGTTGCCCAAGATCCCATAACTAGTGAGAGGTCCATGTGGAAACTGGACCCTGGCAGTCTGGTTCCTACTATGGCTTTATTGCCCCAGTGCCTTAGGCATATGCCTGACTCCCTAATTAATGGGAGTGGCAGCAATGACAGCCACAGTGCATGTAGTTTTGGAATAAAAACCAGATCTCCTGATCCTCAGCAACCTGGACTTCTAACAAGCATATTAACTTACATAAAACCCCAGACCCTTCACCATATCAGCACTTTTGTAAGCAACTTATTCAGTTTAAACAGAATCGGCTTCCTAAATTTCTCTGCATATATTCAAGAAGAACACAGCTGTTACATTTGGAAGATACTTGGCAGTTAATGGACAATTGCATAAAGGGAAAAAAAAAACTGGCTGAGGTGAAATGCCTTTCGTTCCTTTCCCACTTCAGTTTTCACTGCCTCTCTTACTCCTGTTGTATACTCCTGTTGTAGGACTCTAAATTTTTGGTAGAACAATTTTAAAGGCTTAGAAACTTTAGAAATATCCTCGCTCAAAGTTTTAGGCATCCCCCAAACTGGAGTGGAGAATAAGCGGGGAGTGAGAGGCTTCCCGCTCTCCAGCCTGCTCAATGAGATCCTGAGAAATTGATACGCACATCAGTCTGCAATTGCCCTTTCCTTTCCACCCTGCTCCAAGATTCACCATTGGAAAGGTTGGGAGGGATAGTTACAAAAATAACAGCTCCTTTTCATCCACCTACCTAATCTTCAGGATCTCTGCCTATTAGTGCTACTTTTCCTCTCCAAAGCTATTAACGGTGCTCAGTAAGTGAAAAAGGAATAACTTTGGAATCGACAAACCTGATTTGAATCACTGTTACTTACTAACATTGTGACTTTAGGCACTTCATTGAAACAGGTGAGGTTCAGCATGAATTGGCTACATATGGATAATAACACCAATCTCTCAGAGTTATTACTAACACCACATGTGTATAAAATGCCAAGCACAGTGCCTGGCAAATAAGAGTGACTCTTCAAATGATAACCATTATTAATATTTTAAGGAGAGTAAGGTGAGGCATCACTTCCTACATATTCTTTTGGTCCCAGACTGATATTTTTAATTTATAGCACCCAGGCACTGTACACACACTGAGAAATCCTGGAGCATACCTACTGAATAGTGATCCTGCCTTTAGAGATGCCCTCCCATGGCTTTCCAAATTACGGTAGAAGACAAAGCAGGAAAGGAAATACAAAACCCATGTATCAGAGATCACGAAGAGGTGGAGAGAGTCATCTGCTACTCCCAGTATTCTTCCACTCCTTTCTAAACAGATGTGCAATTCCTTTTTGTGAGGACCTAAAATAAGTACACTAAGGATACAGAAAACATTCTGTCCTATGGTCCCTTTCCATCCCCACAGGGTGTGCTAATTGCCTGACACGGCCACACAGCCAAGCAAGCATCTCTGCTCTCCAGGTCTACGTGCCCATAAATTATGTCCAGTTCTATCCCAGAACCGCTGAGTCACTGTGGACAGCCCACACAGGTCTGCCAACCACACATTCCTCTGATAAATGAGAGTAGAAATGGTAGAGCAGGGAGCTAGGGGTCATCACCTCCACTTAAGCAAAAGCGGGAGCAGTATTCTACCCTCTCTGCTTTGATGACTCATAGGAATACAGTGGTCATTTAGAGAATTGGGCTCTCCTCTACCAAGCTGAGGAGGTGTGGGGGTGCTGGGCCTCTTGCCTCACTTCTCTGGGCAGAATCACACGGGCCTAGATGCTGACCACAGGAAGAAGAATTAAGCTGCAGGTCTTTTCACAATATATTCCATCCATCCTACAATTACCCATATTACTGGATAGACACATCAGCATATGCAGTACAAGATGTCCACACCAGAGCATGAAGCCCTGCTGATGAAATCCCAAGAGTTAAAAGGACTTAACATTGAGTATGATCATGTGAAAAGTCCAGAGCGAGGTATAATACCGTGCACTTGATTTTTCCCCTCTCCTTTGCCTCGTGCTCTAAATATGTCAATTACAAAACCCTTTAATGTAAACCAGAGTAGAGATGAAATTTTAAAAACCCTTTGTTCACTCAGCAAACACTGATTAAGGACTATCGGTAGACCACTGATGGGAATAAGACAAGGGTATTTTCTTTAAGTTCACTGTCTGTAGGTGAAGGTGGCTGCCTCTGTAAACGAACACAGTACAATGCAGTATGTGCTATAATGGAGACAAGTGCAAATAGCACTAGGTTAAGGTCATTTAGGGGAAGTGTGAACTCTGGCAAATACCACAGATTAAGAACACAGATAATGGAAGAGAGCCAACAACAAAAACTGAGAAAAAGAACTCAAGAGTTCTACTCAATTTTCAGTAGACCACTTTCCCCTTCTACTTCACAGAAAAAAATAGAGCCCATCAACTTTTCAACCCCACACAAAGAAACTCTTTGCTAGATTCACACACCCTTATCTGCCTTCCTCCCACCTTAGAGGATGAGGTGTCCCTCCCACTGTCATGACTACAGTTCTGGCTTCTGCTCCAAACCCCTCCTGCCTCCTCAGAAATACATTTAAACCAATTATCCCTTCTCTCTTCTCTTCTCCAGCCTCTTTCCCAGCATTTCCCCACAGCTTATTAAAATGCTCAAGATTCTCATCTAATAAAAGCTCTCTCTTGGTGTCACATAGTCCTTTCTTCACCGATTTTCTCCCAAAATACTCAAAAGTTTTGCCTACCCTGACAACTCTCTTATTAGCTCCTCAATGAAACTTACCTTCTATCGTCACCACTTGACTGAAAACACTCTTACCAAGTTCACCAAAGACTGCTTAATTTCAAAACCCAATGGTCATTTTACAACCGTCGTCTTATTAAATCTCTGTTGCATCTGCCACTGTTCAGCATCCTCCTCTTAGAATTCTCTTCCCCCTCGGTGTCTGTGGCTTTAACACTGCTGTGGTTCTCCTCACGCCCCTCTGATGGCGCCTTCTCAGTTTTCCTTCCTGGGCTCCTTTCTTCCATCTGCCATTTAAATGTCGATGTTCCCCAGGGATTTGGCTGTGCTTCTAGCTGCCTGGCCTCTGCCTGTTCCCGTCTATTTTCTAAATTCCAGATTTCCAGTTGCATCTGTGAGCGACACAACACCTCTCAACAACTACTTTTATTTTGTGACTAAATTAGCTGGAGTCAGTTTTTGTTGCTGAGAACTGAGAATGGAGAAATCTGGCTTAATAGCAAGTCTGGTGAAAAAGAACACAGAATGCAGTTGTGTATGAGCCCAATATGAATAAACTGGAGCTGCCACACAAACAAGCAAACAAACAAATAAGCACCTCAGTAGACAGTGCTCAGACCAAGTAACATGCCACCTTACTCTGCAGCTGAAGTATGGTGTCTAATCTGGGGCATCACACTTAAAAAAAAAAAAAAGGAAGGAAGAAAAGGAAAAGGAAAGGAAAGGAAGGGAAGGGAAAGAAGGAAAGATGCATTTAAAAAATGGACTCTACAGGAAGAATTATACTAGGGAGTGGGAATACAAAGATGAATAAGATCACTGACCTTTAGAAGTCTCTCTAGTGAGGAAGATAAATGTCAGTGCTATAATAAAAGTGCTAGAATATAAAAGAAGTGCTGGTGGCATAAAGGAAGTGTAGCCAAAGCTGCCTTGAGGAGCAAGAATGGTAAATATTTGGGCTAGGTGTTGAGTGAGGAATAGATTTCGTCCAGAGAAGGATGAAAAGGTGGTCATTCCTGGCAGAGTGAATGGCATTCAGAAGACACAGAGCTGACAGAGGGTCTAGGGTCTAGGGTAAAGCAAACAAAGGCACCCCCAGATGAGAAGAGAGATGAAGAGTCATGTCTGGTCTATAACTCAATCCCTAAACCCTCACAATTTGGATATCAAAAAGCCTAGAACCATATTTTATGGGGGTCAAATGAAGAAAACAGGAAAAAAAGTGTAAGGGACACAAATGTCTCCACACAACTGAAGAGAGGTCTTTTGAAAGTATGAATATGCAAACCTTTTGCCTATATGTTTACACAATTCAAGGAAGAAATTACTGATGATTGGACTTACTCCACAATAGAAAGGACTAACTTATAAGGGAAGTGAGCTCTCTGCCACTTGCAATATTGAAGCTTCAAGGAAAATTATAATTTGAATTAACTGGGTAAGAATTCAGGTTATATGAACTTTAAGGTTACTACTAATTACAAGGTTTCAACTATTTCTCTGAATTAGTTTTGCTGCCAACTTATTTGTGTTCTTAAGCAGCCAGCTTTTCAGTGAAAAACCACTGTGCATATGGCTCTCTTTCTTAAAGTGATGGGTCAGTAACAGTAGCCAGGGAAACCTATCACTCTTCTCTCATTTTTTTAGGGCTCAGAACAAAATACAGACTTCCACTCAAGAGCTTTTACTTTCATTCCATTTGAATAACCTACTCCATTCATTTTTGTCATCTTCCATCATCACTTCAACTTGGAAGGAATAGAATCCATATATTAATGCCTGACCATAACTGGTTCTTCCATTTCAAAGAAAGTTCCTTTACCCTCTTCTTCAATTTTAGTCTAGTATATTCTGGCTTGCTTCTTTTCTTACCCAACCCATTCCTCATTTTCAGAACTAGAATTCTTACCCATCCCCATCTTTAATTTTTTGGAAAAATGATTTTTCAACCAAACCCATGTTATAAATTCTCAAACCTAAATTAATCCCAAATTTTACTTTTATAGTCCTGTATCTTTGTTGTCAAAAAGACAAAAAAAAAAGTTTTCTTTTCACAACTGTATCAGTTGATGCTACAACATTTTTTGTGGTTATCAGTCTTAGCTGAGCCTTCGTGATGGTAATTAATTTTCTTTGGCCAGCCAATATTTCCCTCAGTAGCTATTCTAAACCTTCCATCTCTTCAAGAGAAAATTCAACATCTGCTTAGCAGATGATCTCGCCTTGTGCTTCATGGGCAAATTTGAGGGCATTTGGTAATTGTCATTTTCTTTCCTCAACTTTCAAAATTATTTACACGAATCTTCATCTTTGCCTTTGCATTTTGACCAACGCTTTTCCTCTAGATAATCCTCTTAATCCCCTCCCATCTCATTTTGGATCTCATAACACTAATTAACACCTCCTTACTGTATCATCTCTTTCCTCTGGACTGAGAAATTCTGGTGATTTTTTTTTCCTCATTTTATATGGATCACTGAATAAGTTATAGGTTACATAAAGAATATATCTGAGGCTATAAAGTGACAACTAAGAGGCCTTTGTATTAGTTTGGGAAGGAGATTATAAAGGTATAAGCTGAAAAATGGCCCTAATGATGGGAGGCTGAAAAGATTCAATAAATAATTAGGAGATCAATTCAGCATGGTAATTAATATTATTACACATTACAAGAAGCATATTCTGTCACTGCCACTGAACTGAATGGACCTACTAAAACCACTGATGTTCTTTGCCCCAGATACCACTGCCTCCTACAGGATGTATTGTTCACTATCTTTCTTCCTGAGTCGCTAACATCAGATGCAAAGTCTTGGACTAGCACATCTGATTGGCTAAAACAAGGTCATATACCAACTTTTGAGCTGCTTGGGAACACTGCCCCAAGAATGCAAGTATTTGACATTTTGAGCTTCTGGTTGGAGGCAAACTATCTCAACACTGGAAGAGGATTAGATCCTGGAGAGAAAATACAACTGTGACTGTATTTGCACCATGTGTTTTTGAACACAAAGGCAAATTTTTCTATCAATTCCTATTAAGTAAATTTTTCAGTCTTTTACTCCCAATTTTAACATTTTTACCTTTATGCATCTTGAATATGTTCCCACATTTGGGTTATCCAACCATTTAGTTACTAAATAAAATCACCTATCCTAACACAAGCCTCTGGCAAAACGGTAGAGGGCAAGGACAAGAACAAGAACAAGAACAAGAACAAGAACAAGAACAAGAACAAGAACAAGAACAAGAACAAGAACAAGAACAAAGGTCTGTTAAATAAAGATAAAGACTCTCAAATTGGAAGTTAATCTTAACCAGTCCCACTGTGAGAGCTGTTGAATGGGCTGTAAAGATGCCTAACTGTGCTGTGACCCAGCCATCCATGTTCTCTCATTCTTAACCAGGTATCTAGAACTCCTCTGACATTGCAGCCAACAAGTGAAAACTCAGGTGCACCATGTTGGCAATGTTCTTTGGATTCACTGAGATAGTAGAACTACTCAAAAGGGGGGAAGGTGTGGGTAGATAATTTTAATATGGTATTTTTTTTCTTTTTACTAAACCAAGGATGGAAAATAAGAAAGGAAAGATGGGGAAATGTTTCCTATGGGAAATGGAACATAGGAATAATCCCACAGTAGCTATTAAAGAACACTGAAGCCTGAAAAAAGTGGACAATCCGCCAACATATAAGCAAGAAGAGACTGTCTGATATGATGACCTGCCACTCTACCTATTGGCATAAAGTGTCATAAAAGAGGATGTGTCAAATATCAAGTGTCACTAGAAGCCCTGGAGCAACATGTTCACCAGAAATAATTTTCCCCAAACTTATTGCTTTGAAAACCAACAGGTGTCAACTAATTCATAACTTCAGAGGGGAACCCAGAACTGCTGGCAAAAGGCCCTATACCTTTAGAATCACAATTTGTCCCAACTGGGGTCCCCTGCAGCTTCAGAACTGGCACACCAGGCGATGGCTCTGTAGCAAAAGGCTTTTTTGAACTGCATTTTTTCAGCAGTTAAATCTGAGCTGTAACATTTGGCAGGTTTCCTTGCTAACATTTGGCAATAATTGTTTATCAAATGCTAACAAGGAATGCTGCCAAATGTAACAGCTCTGACTGAACCATCTAAAATATAATATTGAGGCAAAAGTCTACAGACATGTGCTCAATCCTTTCTGACTAATCCTAGAAATAGGATCCTGTGCCCTTGGTCATCAGACCATGCTGCACCACAGCAGGGATGCACAGGGACCAGATTCTCTTTCCTCTGCACAGCGTATTATTTCCCTTGATTTCTAAGGGAGTTCATGAGAGAAAGATGCCTGATAAACACAGAGATGGAAATTTACAACAAGCTAGAGACCACATACATTCTAACTTCATCAATTTGTATGCAAATTTGTGAAAGATCAGGCAGCAAAACCAAGGCTGGATTATCTTTGGTGAGCAAATTATCTTTTAATCACACTGGTCCTCCAACTGGTCTTGTTATCTCCTAGAAGGCCTCATGATTGTGCACATTTGATTCCTTTCTCCTAGCTCTCTGTGCATTATCTAACCTTCCCTGTCCTTGCTAATCCAAATCTTTAAAGGTCTAGCTCAAATGCCACCTCTTCTAGGAAGACTTCCCGAGCCTACCTTCTCATTATTCTTTCCTATACTGTTGGGTTACTTTTATATTAAAGTTTATTACCTGAAGCCTTATTTGGTCCCAGACACTACTCCTTATTACTAGCACATTCTCCAAGGCAGTTCAAGTAACTAAAATCTTACCTTCCTCAGTCAGCCTACCAACATGTTGAGGTCAGGATCTGACTGCTCTGTTCTCACAACATTCCTAACTGTGGGACGGTATGAAATTCTGTAGTTAAGGATTTTGTGGCTAGTCTTAGAGTACACGTAATAGAAGAAATGCTTTTCAAGTGGTTTGGAAATACTAATTTAATTTACATCCTGATACCTGATATGGTAACTCTAAAGGATCTTCAGCTATTCATCAAAATAGATCTTTTCAGAAACTTTCCCAGGTAATTTTAGTTTATATGGGCTAAATTTGGGGAGCGAGGTATATCTAAAAGAATCAAACTGCTCTTCTTCAGAAGAATTCAAAGATGCAAACTTTTAAACATTTAGTGATCTTGTATTGCTGCTTCGCTAGGCCCTTGAAATACAAAAATACGAAAGATATTGCCCTATTTTTTTGGTGCCCTACTCTCATAATCTCAAAAAATACGCTTGAAAATGTCAAAATTATTACTTTAATACCTAAAAAAAATAGATGAGGGGTAGAAATAAATAAATCACCCTTCTTTTATATGTTTAAGCAAAGAAAAAATGTCATTTAAGATCTCCCCTAAAGACATCTGAGGGTATTTCCTATTTTATACAAATACACTATCACATCAGACACACACACAAATCACCCATAGTACTGCAAGCCGAAGGACTTAGAAATGAGCTCATGGGGCAGAACAGTTAGAAAAACCAGAATCAAGGCTCTCATCTCCAAATGGAGAATTTGGGTACTGCAGTTAAGGTATCTAGACTCTAATAGCCAGGAATCATTAGGTAATTTCATTAGGTTCCCAGATATCTGGATCCCTCATATTTAAAATAAGGATATTAATGCCTTCTTTGATTTAGGTCAAAGGCCTCTGCCAGATATCTCTCAGACTCTTCATATAAGACCAAGGAATCTCTTCTTCAGGACACTAAACAAGACCACAATAAATAACAACAAGAGTTATAAGCAGGTAAGGGTCAACTAAGGACACCCAATGATAATTTTTAAATTTCAGCGTTTTTACCTAAAAAGCATATTCCTACTCCAGTCTTAAATTGTGCCCAGGGATCAGAGCAGTTTTGCCTTATCTACGTGAAAGGAGACACAAGTGGAGTTTTCCTCATGGTATTCTAAAAGACTGTTAGACATAAGTCATCCAGGGCCGCCAGCCACATGAACGCTTTGTCCTATGCCTTCCTCAACCTTAACTCTATGTGAAAGGCCTACTACATAAATGGTAACCAAGCAGGAAAGTGAACCTTCACACAAAGGTTTTCAGCCCCATAAAGCACTTAATTTGGGCATGTCTTTTTGGATCAGTGCCAACAGACTGATTCATAAACTTGTCAAGGCTTGGGCCTCCTTACAGGCTGCACAGGTGAAATCTTTTTAGTGCCTCTCTAGGCTATGTTTTCCTCCTGAACTCAGGCAAATCCAGCTGCTGTTCAGGCTGTGGGAGGGCATGTTGCCTTTTGGACTGAGAAGAGTGGAGTCTGTGTTAGCCAGAGGACACTTAGAAATTTGCCTTTTTACTATAAAAAGAGATCATCACAGCTTACACAGTGCCTCTGCTCAGAAAAGCACCTCCTCATTATTTTTTCAACAGATGTCTTACTGAAGCATATTTTACTATTTATGTTAGCCTCCTGTAAAACATCTGAGAAAATGCAGAATAACAATGAAAAACGATTGTGTTCACAAAATCAAGTAAATCCAATAATATTTCTGACAGAATTGATTACAATAATGTCAAACACCCCTCTCCACTCTCTTTGAAAGTTATTTCAAACATAAAGATAATGAAATATGTTGCCTGTCACTTGTAAATTGTGTGCTGAAAGTCTGAAGAGATAATTTAAAGATTTCCAGGTAGAACAACACATTTCCTTTATTTTATTTGTCAAGCAAATATATTAGTTAGGAACTTTGTTCTGTGGAAGTTGGAAACCTCAAAAGAGGGTCAGACACTTAAAGTGCAGTATGAATGTCTTCATGGGTCACAATTCCCGAATTGTAGAAGCTTCTTTATGTGTGTGGTATGGAGCAGAACAGATAATTTAGGTTAATATTTCCATAAAATTTAGATTTTTTGTTGTTATGGTGGTATAGCATATCAGTTAATAGCATGAATGTTCAGGATTAAAAAAACTGGGATCAGATTTCTAACTCCATCACTCACTAGCTGCAGGACTTGAGAAAGTCACTTAACCTCTTGGAGCTTCCATTTTCTCCTCTGTAAAAAGAGACAATGATAATTGCCTCATGGGTGTGTAAAGTGGATAAAATGTCTGTAATATATGTAAATTACTTTCAGGGTATGCAGCACATAGTAATCGTTCAATAATGACAGCTATTATTGTTGTTGAATGCACTAGTAGCTATCATTGTTATCAGGTATCTAAACATATGCCTTCAACTCTCTTTTCTGTTTATTTCCATTTTATTATTTTAATCTCATAATGACATAATAGTCTTATAGCCCTTCCACTTTGATTCCTCACTAAATTTTGTGAGGAGGGGCTTATTATCTTCTTTATCTCTTCACTCTCTGTCTTCCCCACTATACGCAGACTCCACAAGGGCCTGTCTTGATCATGACTGACTCCTCAGAACCCAGCACATATCTGTCATATAGCAAGTGTTCACTGCACAGTGGTTAAATAAATGAATGCACCAGCATGTTTTTTATACAGATGAGGAAACGGGAGACTCTCAATAATTCAATAAATTGCTTAAAATTAAAGTCATTTCAATAAGTAAGTGGAGGAACTACATTCTGAACACTGATCTTCATTATCAGAGCTCCCATCCACTTTTTTGCACCTAGGTTTCTTGTTGAGCCTAGAGCTGTATGTGGTAGAGCTCTAGAAACCTAACCCACAGTTTTTCCTAACAATTTTTCAAAGCACACTTTCCCTCTACAATATTCTTAATGGAATATCAAAGGGGGCAGCTTGTAAATCTCAGTTAGTGGAGTCCTTTTGAACACCAACCACTGACATTCAAGCAGTTAGGCAATTATTGCTGCTGGATATCCAAAGGTCCAACCTGCATGTTACCAGTACTTCCATTTCTAGTGAATTTACCACCAGGGACAATAAAAAGGAAAATAGTGAAATGGTAAAGCAAGTGTCTGATGGTTAAATGTCACAATAACAGATTTCTACAGCTTAATTTTTGTTGGGGAGAAGAAGGGTGAAAGGGAATGTTCCCTGAGAAACAGTAGGGAACAGTTAGTAGTTAGGCCAATTTATACTTGTATATTTTGCTGTCATCAATAAAAGACATTTTATTGCTTAGCTCTTTTAGATACATCAAATTAGATCTTTATTTTAACAGTTTTATCGCTGGATAATAATAATAGCACACAGTTTATAGTGCTAAAATATGTTCCTCACTGCTAGTACACATGGGTTATCTTGCTGGATATTCATCACATCCCCACATATGCAAAGGGAGGTATTATTTCCCCTATTTTCCAGAGGAGGTCACTGAAACCAACAAAAGGCTAAGAGACTTCTTTGAGATCATGCAGACCAGGACTGGGGCCATTACCTGACTTCCAGGTCAGTGTCTCTTCTCTAGGGTATCCACATCGAGTTTACACAAATAGGTCTGGTAGTTCCATTTAAATTTTGACTTGGTTCTAAGATATTCCTAATATGTCAAATGTTTGTTGCTCGTCAAAGAGGAAGGGAACTGGAAACAATGCTGACTTTGTACTAGCTTTTTTTTCTGTAGGAAATTCTACAGTTTATATCAGAAGAGAGGCCACTTAATATCCTCCTCATGTTTATTTTAGAGTTTCAATTTTTCTAACTTTTAATAGAAGTCTATACATTTTCTAAAAGAAAAACACAACATTGAGAATACTTTAAGGTCAGTCTCCAAATCTGATTAGCATCCTCCAATGAATACTTAGACTTATTTCATAGCCCAGCCTTAATTGTATTTACCTTTTTCAGAGCCAGAGTGTCAACATCACTCAGGTTGCTGATGTGTGGGGTGTGCTGTGAAATCACAATGGACCTGTGGGGGACTGATTAGTATGACCTACTATTTATTGGGCAGCCACAGCATCTTGACATTGACCAGAACATAGAAAATAATTCCAAAGAAAATAGGGTTCTGGTCCTTTACTAATTAAATATAGGAGGGGGCTTCTTAAATAAATACCTGGTTTGTAAGAATATCTACAATTCATAGTCAAACATACAACATGACATGCTTGTGAATTTTAAAACACCAAAATGCAATGCCTGTGAAATATAGTTAAGTAGCTCACATTTATGACAGAGTAGAATTCTATCTGGATCTCTTTGTTGCATTCAAAGTAAGACCGCACATGTTAACACAACCCTTCCCTTTGTTACCAATACTTTGCTAGGCACTATATGAGGAAACAAGATTAAGGTTAAAAGTCCTGGCCTGAAAAGAAATTGCACAGTCACTGAGGAGAAAACACTGAAACACAAAGTGTACTCGGCAGAGGTGCTCAAGGGCGGATCCATCTGATGAAATGTCTTGAAGGCTGCTTTGCCCCTGGCCACTCCCCCACCTCTACCTCAACACAGGTGGTGCTCAGTATTTCATGGCATTTTTTGTTAATAAGTCTTGCCTTTCTTGCAGCTTGGAAGTCCCTTAAAGGGACACCAGTATGATGTAGAGGGAAGATCCTGAGTTTTAGGGTTCAAAAGTTCCAGGTTTAAATTCTGGATTTCCAATGAACAGGCTGAAATATTAGGTAAATTATCTAACTTCTCTGTGCTCAAGTTCCTCATCTTTAAAAAACTGTTGCAAAGGTATACACAGGAGAGTGCCCTGCATGATGTATGCAAACCACAGGTGCCCACTGAATGTGAACCTCCCTACTTTCTTATATCACATTGTATTTTTGTATCCCTAAATACCTTGCACCCTGTATTTGTAGTTGCTGACCATGATCTGAAGTGAAAGGACAAGAATGTCATTAGGTGTCCACAAGAGTTAAGTGACAATTTTAGCCCAAGGAGGAGGCCTTAATTAGATCAATTTGCAGATATAAATGTAGGCCATTCTTTCGAGATGGTGGATTATTTCAAAAGAAGATTTTCCTTTGCAGAAGGACAGAACTCTACCAGAAAACAAACTCCCTTTCATGTTGTTCTTAGCCAAGAGCAGATGTCTGGCAATATGAAAACAGAGTGGTTATTTTCACAAATGAGATCTTTCTTTCTGCAGACAGCATTGCAAAACTGACTCTGGCTCCCATCTGAGGTTTCAAGATTACTCTCTGTGCAATGTTTTTAGCAGTATTCCTGCAGTTGCATTAAAAGGCACCATGACCTCTTTAAGTGCATGGAGGATCTCAATGTGCAGTTATAAGGACTCAGAATTCATTGCTCTTAACCAACCAGCGGGTTCCCAACTCTACTCCTTTGGGAAGCCCAATTAGCCTCTGATTATTTTCAATGCTGGTGTCCCCCTCACCGCCCCTTTTAACCCCATAGCTTCATTCTACCACTGTGAAACATGTATTGAGTTTGTCAGGCCATTTTTTTCTCCCAGTGTTTCACATTAGTATTTATATGGAAAAGGCTCCGGTTTAGCTACACTCACTTGCTCCTAATGGTAGTGAAGGGTTGTTTTACCTAGTGATGAATATATAGTAATTTCAGGGACTATATTAGTATGCATTATTCAAAATTGCTTTTCTCATTGCTTTGCAGACTGAATTACCTATTGCCCAAGCTAGGAAAAAACAGCTCAAAGACACCAGCCCTGACTCACAACCTACAGTGTAGCTCAAACAAGTTCACCAGCCTCCTTTTCAGATACTGACTGTGACTGCTGGTAGACACAATGCAAGCTCCTTTTTTGTCCCTTTCTCTCATTGAGCCCAGCCTTTGGCATGGTCTGATTTGTTTAAAGAAGCCAAATACCTGTGGAAGAAACAAAGGAGCTCATGTTATATGGACTTGATAGAAGAATCCAGATAATTTACACCAAAAAGCTAAAACTGAGATAAAACACAATTTTTACACTCTATCCACATTGTATTTCATTTCAGAGCCCCTCAATTTACAAATCTTGACTAAGTGCTTTAGCCACTACATTTTCTGACCTAATCCCAACTCCCCAATCTCCCACTGCTGACTTTTCTACTTCTAGGTGTGAGCTGTAAACATGTTTAGATTTTTAAAACTCTATGGGTTTCATCTTCAGAAATTTGAAAAGCAAAGCACTCTAAGGAGCCAACCCTGAAGGTAGAACTGATAGATCTAAGAAGATTCCAATCTTGTCAACAAAAATGTTTTCCAAAATTGGACAATATGTTCATTTTTTATACTGCCTAAGAGCCCATTCATTCATTCAACAAATGATATTAAAAGTTTAACAGATGCCAGGCCCTATGCAAGGTGCTCTTATTTCTTCACAGGTTAAATTAATTTGGAATAATAAGCTTCCTTTTTAAAAAATGCAAACACTGGCTACAAGACAGATATAAATTAATCTCCAGCCATTTAAACGCTGGGGTGAATTAACTCAATCAAAACACTTTCTGCTATCTCTAGCTTAGTCTGTGAGTGGTACTGATATCCACTGTGGTTATATGAATAGGTGAGGTGAGTCAGGAACCTAGAAAACTCTGAAAGGAAAATTTGGCTTGGGACTTAGAAAAAACTAGAACACTGGGTGAATAAATGTCTGAGCACAAGGAGAAAGGAGAAAGATACAAAAAAGAGGAGGCAAAAGAATACTGAAAACAAACTGGCTGTTTAAATACTTTGTCCAACTTGGTCTAAGAAAGAAAGAGAAAAGAGCTCCCCTCCTTCCCCTACCCATATCATATATCCCTCTAATCTTAGCATTCAGATTACAGGCTAGCACTTCTGGGGACATAACTGAGCTCCTCTAGGGCTAGCCTAGATACCTGACCATTGTTAAATTCAATCATCAGACATTTCATGTGAACTACATACCAAGTTCTTTCTATGAGGAAACATCTTCCCAGTCCAAATAAACACATATGCTATATTTTGGAATCCAATCCATTCACTAGCTGGATTAGTAAGATTAGAAAAATTTGTAAGATTCACTTGTTCAAGACAAGATCTACACGAAGGGCTTAAGGAATAATTGATTATTTTATTTAGGGGCTCTGTATGGCTTATTAGCCTAAATTGCCATGTAAGAGTCAACAATGCCTATCAGTGTAGGGTAACATATTCAAATTTCTACTTCCTACTGTTTCATAAATATTTGCTTGAGTGATACAACTTTAATTTCTAGGTTTTACCTTCCATAGAAACCATAAAGAATGCATTCCAAAGAAGCTGCCAGGCCATGAGCACAATATAAAAAGGAATGGTTGAAAAGTGGTTACAGGACTACTGAAAACCCTCGCCTTCACCAAGGATACAATATGGTCAGGTTTTTACAGACGGAAATAGGATTTGTGAGAGGATCATTCTTCAGAGACAGCCATGGTGTGTGGTGAGTGGGTGGGGAAGGAGCTATATATCCCTCAGCTCAAGCCTGAAGAGAGAGGTTAAGATGTGTGCTCTAATATGTCACCTGGAGTTTGGGAGGCAAACTGGTGAGTTATCTGACACACGCCTGAATAATCTAAAGGAGAGAGGCTCGGTTATCAATTGGAGGTGGCCAGCAGTGAGAGAGCACATGAGGTACAGCAATGTGGCTCTGTTCTACTGTTTACAAGGGCACAGATTCATAAGTGTGGGTCAGGTAAGAGCCAGACTGAAACATGTGATAATATGACTAAAGAGGACTGTCTAGAGGGGCAAGGTAACCCCAACTGGGGTAAACCTATGAGGGGCTGATGAGCAAAGAGCCAGGCAGAGGAGAATGCATCATGTAAGTCCCAAATTACCCACACCTAGGAAGTGACATGAGAAGCTCCAGTGGGATTCTGTGAAGAAACTAACAGCCCATGAGGGGAAGAACGAGACTTAAACCCCCGATGTCACCTTACTGCAGTATCAGCCAAATAAGACCTCCTTGGCCTCTTTCCTACCCTCCCTTCCAGAACTTTCACTCTGGCAGCATCAAATAAAACAACTAGCAAGAGAGGAGGAGGTAAGAAAGAGAGGAGAATTCAAAATGCTGTTCTACAACCAGCCCTTGTGAGGACAAGGAGTACTTCTACCTGTGAATGAAGCTGGAAGTTTTGCTTATTACATGAGGCCCTGGGCATTTCTGATTATTCAGTGGAGACTGTGTTTGTGACTTAAAGTGGCTGCAAGGCTTTTTATTACCTAAGAGTGAATAAAAAAAAATCTTTGGACTGCAAGAGTTTTTATTCAGGGTCAGAGGAGGAACTTCTCCCCACTGAGTAAATTTTATTAGAATAGTGGGAGACAAAATAAAGTTGTTTTTGATTACATCCCATGAGTCTTGCTCACTGAACTTATCAGTTATACTTACTTTTTAAGACAGGGAATTGCTTCAGGGAATACATGATGATTCTTCTCAATAACTTATAAACAGACTCTAATTCATAAATTTGCTAATGGTTCTTTCCTGCTACACATTAACAGAGGGGGAAAAAATCTCTGTTTGGTCATTAGCTTTAATTTAGATATAGCCTTAGAGTTACAAGGAACATCTTGAGGACAAGCAAATGGCTCTAGACTTTATTAAAACCACACTCCAATGAAACACTCTTGAAGCAGCACCCTTTAGAAATGAATGCTGGAAATATATAAAATGCAGTTCTTTCAAAATTTGTCCAACTTGGCTTGCCCTTTTCCTTCCAGCTCATTTGCATTATCTGCCTCTTTTCTGCCTTCACCAACAGCCACCATAAGGCAGGTTCAAATTAGCAGCCCTAGGAGCCTACTTTTCAATCTCTGATGTTCACCTCCATCACACTGTACCCCAAAGGACTTACTAAATACCTATTTTTTAAACAACAAGGATAAACCAGGCTCTGGGCAATAATACTAAGATGACTGAAACTTGCTTTCCCAGGAATACTCATTTTTAAATGAATTTAGATATTTTTTAAAGTAAATCACTAACAGACACCACAGAAATAAACAATGGGAGCAGAGAAGCAGAGGTGATTAACTCCACTTGGAGAAGTCAGGAAGGCCATGCCAGAAGAGGTGTTCAAAGAGAGCACTTTGATCTCAGTCTCAACAGGTGAGTAAAGTGTTTATAACCCAAAGAGCAGGCAGGATGGCATTTTAGGCGTTGTGTGAATGGGGACAGTGAGAAACAGCATGGATTTTCTAGGAGTGGGGGAGAATTTAGAAAATAATGATAGGAGATAAGTCTAGCTGGCAGGGATCCGACGAGATGACCAATGTTGTAAATGTTCCTGTGTAGATCCTCTATCCAATATATGAAAGAGAACTACTGGAGAATTTTTAAGCTACTAGATGTCAGGTGGAAGGAGAGAAAAAGCTAACGAAGGGACTAATGACTACTGTCCATATGTGGACAATGCCTTTCTCTTGCTCTTCCCGAACTAACAGTCGTGCACATGGTATCAAAATATCTGGGCATTTTAGTAAAACTGCACAGGAACACCCACCTCAAGTCTACCTCAGACTGCACTCTTCCAGTTTCGGACTAACGTAAAAGAAGAAAATTGGGCTATTGTGCATCATAACTGTAGAAGGACAAATTGGTAAAGGGTCAACAGCATGTTATTATTTACAGCTCTCATGACTCTGAAACAAAGCACAGAATCAGAAATACAAAAATACTGACAACTTTCTGCATATGATGACAATCTGTCTTAAATACCTGAGGCAGTTAGGGAACGTACTTTTCTTTTTTATTGTGTTTCCTTTAGTCTTGTGTCTCTCTCTACACCTCCTGCATTCGGTATTGTTATTTGTACTTTGCTATGTTGTTTATGTCAATTCTTATCAATAAAGTCGAGATTACATTCTATCCTGGGTTTACAAATTTACTACTTATTCCCACACTGTTTCCTCGAGACATCCAAAGAACATGGTTTTAAAGATTACAGAAAAGACAGTCCCTCCTTTGCTGCCCCTGCTTGCTGCTCCTTTGCAGTGTATTCAATAAACTTCTATCTCCTTTTTAAAAAGAAAATGAGGGATGCCTGGGTGGCTCAGCCTGATGAGCATCTGACTCTTGATTTCAGCTCAGGTCATGATGCCAGGGTCATGGGATCCAGGCCCACATTGGGCTCCATGCTGAGCATGAAGCCTGCTTAAGATTCTCTCTCTCCCTCTCTGCCCTCCCCTGCTCATGCTCAACCTCACTCTCTCTCTCAAAATAAATAAATAAACTTAAAAATAATAATAATAAAGATTAAAGATAATATTTATTATGCTTTCATGATATTCTAAAGAGATTTCCAGGGAAAAACTTACACATTTGAGTTTATTTTCAAGTTTTCTAAAACTGTGACTGAATTCAAGAATATAAATTGTTAAATTAATAAAAATGTAAACTATGATTTTATTACATGCTTAGTATCATGAAATATTGATATTTTTAGGTCTAATATATAAGATACTTAAAAGACATTTTTATTCTTGATCTTTTACAGATTTTCAATAATAACTTATTATTTGTAATTACTTTGACCAAATAATTTATGTGGATAAAAACAGATTAGTTTATCCTATCTTATTAATAGCTCAGAGCTCATCCCCTCAGCACAGAACTTTGTTGCTATTTGTGGAAAGCACTTTGCCTACTGTAACACTTCTTGTATTCATAATGACTTGTTGAATCTCTCTCCTTCAAAAGACTACAGTATAAAGAAGATGTGGTATACACACACACACACACACACACACACACACACACACACACACACGAATATTATGCAGCCATAAAAAAAGATGAGATCATACCACTTGCAACAACATGGATGGACCTAGAGGGTATTATACTAAGTGAAGTGAGTCAGACTGACAAAGACAAATACCATATGATTCCACTCATATGTGGAATCTAAAAAGTAAAACAAAAGAATAAACAAGCAAAAAGCAGAATCAGACCTATAAATACAGACAACAAACTGATGGATGCCAGAGGGGAGGGGAATGGGGTAAGGGAATGGACGAAATGGGTAAAGGGGAGTGGGAGATATAGACTCCCAGTTATGGAATGAATAAGTCATGGGAATAAATGGCACAGCATAGAGAACAGAATTAATTATACTGTAATAGTGTTGTATGGTGATATATGGGAGCTACACTTGTGAGCATACCATAACATATAAAATCGTCAGATAACTATGTTGTGTCTGAAACTAATGTAACATTGTGTGGAAATTATACTCACATAAAAAAATGAAGATATATATATATATATATATATATATATATATATATATATATATATAGGATTCATGGAATCATGATGCCATATATATAGGAATCATGATGCCAAAAGTCATATCCATCTCATTCATCCCTTTATTTTCATACCTGGATCAGTGCCTAATGTGAGATGGGTACTCACTAAATATCTGCTAAATGAACAAAGAGAAGAAAAATTATTATTGCTTAAAGTAAACTGGTAGTTCTTTGAAGACTTCAGAATACCCATAGGAGTCATTACAACATGGAAAAACAAAAAATAAATGTTCTAGATTCAGCAGATGTTTGAATCCAGAATCCTATTATACACTGTAAAATCATGGGCAAGTTAACCTGATCAGTTTCCTCATCTGTGAAATGGGAATAACAATATAAAGTTCACAGGATGGTTTCAAGGATTTAATTAGCTATCCAGATAAGACAACTGGTATAGATTTTGGGGCAACTGGGTGGCTCAGTCAGTTAAGCATCCAATTATTGGTTTTTGTTCAGGTCATGATCTCTCAGTGCATGGGTTCAAGCCCCACATCAGGCTCTGTATTGAAAGTGCAGAGCCTGCTTGGGATTCTCTCTCTGTCCCTCACTGCCTCTCCTTCTCTCTCTCTCTCTCTCTCTCTCTCTCTCTGTCTCTCTCTCTCTCTCAAAATAAATAAATAAACTTTAAAAAAACAGACAACTGGTATAGATCTCTAAAAATTCTTATCTAATCTTTTTGTTCTTCAAGCACAAAATTTTTAAAAAATGGTTTAAAGGGACAGAAATGTAAGGGAATGAAGGTAAGTGTTAAACATTTCTGTTGAGCGTAGTTTGACATTGGTCTTAAGCATGAAAATGGGACTTAACAGGGAATCCAATCACTGCTAAGTCTTTTGCCCACACCAGCAATACAGCAATTCTCTGTCTGTCTGTCTGTCTCTCTCTGTCCCTCTGTCTCCTCTGCATCACCAATATTTTCCATTATTAAAAAAATATATTTATTTTGAGAGAGAGAAAGAGAGAGTGCACATGAGGGAGTAGAGGAGGAGCAGAGACAGAGAGAGGAAGAGAGAATCCCAAGCAGGCTCTGCACTGTCAGTGAGAAGCCTAATGTGGGGCCCGAACTCATGAACCATGAGATCATGACCTGAGCCGAAATCAAGAGTCAGACGCTGAACTGACTGAGCCACCCAGGCATCCCAATATTTTTCTTTTTAATCCTTTATTCTCATCACAATACAAACCTATTTATATCCTTTCCTTACATCCCTTTCTAACTGCCATTCCCTATCTCTCCTACCCCTTATCAACACAACTTGTAGAGGGTATTGCCTTTATTGAAATATCTCCTTTACCAAATCTGATGGTCAATTTCAGAGCTCATCTTAGCAGTTTAGACACAGCATTTGAAACAGTTGATCTCTCTCTCCTCCCCCTGTGTTTTTTCTTAAATGTGATCAAATATTAAAATGATTCTTGAGGATATATTTTTTCTTTTTTTAAGTTTATTTTGAGAGAGAGAGAGAGAGAGAGAGCGCACACACGCGCAGGCAGGGAAGGGGCAGAGAAAGAGGGAGAGAGAATCCCAAGCAGGCTCTGCACTGCCAGTACAGAGTCTGAAGGAGGGCCTGAACTCACAAACCGCAAGACCATGAGCTAAGCCAAAATCAAGAGTAAGACACTTAACTGACTAAGCCACCCAGTCGCCCCTAAGTATATATTTAAAATACTCACTAACACTCCTATTCCTATCCATTCCATTTCATATCTGTCCACTATTAACACTTCGACCATTTTTTGGTATATTCCCAATGTTTGTTTTTTTTTTTTTTTATTTTATTTATTTTTGACAGAGAGACACAGAGCATGAGTGGGGGAGGGGCAGAGAGCGTGAGACACAGAATCGGAAGCAGGCTCCAGGCTCTGAGCTGTCAGCACAGAGCCCAACGCGGGGCTCGAACGCACAGACCACGAAATCATGACCTGAGCCGAAGTTGGACGCTCAACCGATTTTCCTCTGATTTTCCTCTGGAACGTATAATATCCCTTCATGTGGGTACACTGAAGTTTACATGACCAGCCTCCTATAGATGAATCTTTTGCTATTACATAAAAATGTCTCATTTAATATTCATTATTCATGCATAATTTCATATTAGTTATTCATACATGATTCCATATTAATGTGTTAAATAATACTACAAGTTCCTGGGAATGGGAGTACTACAGTTGAAAGATAAATACATTTGCAATTTTTAGAGATATTACCAAGTTGCCATCCAATATAGTGGATGGAAAATAGTAGTTACATTTTGCATTGCTCTTATTTTAAGTTCATCCATCCTTTTTTTTTTTTTTACATTTTTTAATGTTCATTTATATTGAGAGCACACAAGCACATGCGAATGGGAGAGGGGCAGAGAGAGAGGGAGAAAGAGAACCTCAAGCAGGCTCTACCCTGTCAGTGCAGAGCCCAATATGGGGCTAGATCTCATGAACTGTGAGACCATGACCTAAGCTGAAATTAAGAGTCCAGCACTTAACTGGCTGAGCCACCCAGCACCCCTCACTCCAAACATACTGAAAAACTTTCAGGGCTCCTGGGTGGCTCAGTTGGTTAAACATCTAACTTCGGCTCAGCTCATGATCTCATGGTTCATGAGTTTGAGCCCCACGTCAGGCTCTGTGCTAACAGCTCGGAACCTGGAGCCTGCTTCAGATTCTGTGTCTCTCTCTCTCTCTGCCCCTCCTGTTCACACTGTATGTCGCTCTCAAAAATAAATAAACATTAAAAAAATTTTTTTGAAACACATTCTTCACTAGACTTTCAGAGGACAATTCTGTCTTGGTTCTTCTCAGTCACTGACTAATGATTCTTTCTCTGCTTTGATGATTTCTTTCTATAGCCCAACTTCTAAATGTTGGCATGCCCCACAGCTCAGTCTTCAGAATTTTTTTCCTCCCTCACCTCACCAATTCCTAGCTGAGCATTCAGGCTTAAGGACACCAGTACCTGACTACCTCAGTATAGTATCTAATATATATTTCAAATATAAAGTGTCCAGAATGAATTGCTGAGTTTCCTTCCACACCCAAACTCTCCACATACTATGACGTGACCAAGCAATTCTTTCAGTTGCTTAGGGAAAACTACTGAGATCACCTGCAACTCCTCTCCCTCTCTCAAATATCTTGTAAACTATCTGTTATCAAATCATGTTGTTGTTGTTGTTTTAATAAATCCAGAATGCAAATACTTCTATTTACTTCTTTGTATGACTTTACTTTAAGTTACTACCATTTCTGGCCTGGTTTTTACATTAGTCTCTTGAATGATCTCCCTGCTTCCACCACTACCAGCCTAGAATATATTCTCAACATAGAAGCAAAATGAATCTTTTTTTTTTCCCTTGAAAGCATGTGAACAGGATATGCTCAGAGAGACAGCGAGAGAGAGAATGGCAACCAGGTTTCACATTCAGTATGGAGCCTGACACAGGGCTTGATCTCACGAACAGTGAGATCACGATCTAGGCAGAAATCAAGACTTAGTGCTCAACCAACTGAGCCACCCAGGTGCTCCTCTTCTAAAATTAATCAAGTTGTGGCTCCTCTCTGGTCAAATCCCTACAATAATTCCCATCTCGACTCAAAGAAGAATCAAATCCTTTTAACGGCCTACAAAGGCTCTAAACTATAGGCAACCCCCATCTTCATTTATCTCCAACAATATCTCCTACTCCTTCTCACTGACTTGCTTCTGCCTCGTCAGCCTTTTTTTCTGCTCAACAAACATAACCTCAGGACCTTTCCACTTGCTGTCTTCTCCTGCTTCAATATTCTCCTCCACCCCTACTCCACCCACCATGATGGTCACATGAATTGCTCCATCACTTTCTGCAGTTCTCTGATCAAATATTATCATATCTGAGACTCAGACACCAATAAGAATGGTGTCTTACTCCCACCCTGGCACTCTGTATCTCCTTTATACTACTGCATATTTCTCCTTAGTATGTGCCACCTTTAAACACAGATAACTTCTTGTATGTTTCCCTTAGGTAAGCAACATGATAGCATAATAGATTTTGTTTTCTACAACATAATATAAGTAGAATTTGGAACAGTACCTGCCACAGAATATATGTCCACTAAATACATGCAGAATGAATGTAATACTTTTGGAATTCAATTCCCACACAATACTGCAAGGTAACAAATACTGACCATTTTCTACAGATGAAGACACAGATACTTCTTAAAGTTAAGTAATCTGCCAAAAATCACCATTGGTAACTAAAAGTAACTAAGTTTATTTTTCTTCCCAAAGGAATAAATAATTGTATTTCACTTTGCAGATATTGCAGTAAAAGTAACTAAGTTTAAACCTAAGCCTGGTGAATCCAAAGCTAAAAGAAAGAAAAAAAATGATTGTTAAAAAGAAGTGTATTACCATATACCTATGGTGGGAACAACTGTTAACGATCTAATTGTCCTATAACAAGGGAGTGTTTAAATAAATAAACAAAATATTAACTTGATTGAATATTATGTATCAATTGAAATGAGCATCATAAAGATTGTGTGGCAACATGGAAAATCCTTCTAATAAATTGGTGAAATTTGCATCTAGATTATGATTATAAACGATTAAGAAATTAAAATAGCTACATTTTTGGCTAGAAGGATTATGAGTCAATTTCTTTTTATTCGATTTTAGTGATTATACATTTGTTCATGGATTTTCACAACACGCATTAAGAGAGAATAGCAAAATCACTGCTTTAAGTCTGGTATAAATGTATTTATATTTGGAAAACATATTCTTCTGAGTAACAATAATCTTATGACAACATTTATTTTTTTTAATGTTGAAATTATAATGCAAACATCACCACACCACTTCATTACACACATTGGTACAGGAAACATGCAATAGATATTGGCTTGGTGTTACTTGACAACCTTAAATTGTAGATCACACACTAGAAAAATCTTCAACAACCACATTATATAACAATTTCCTTTCATGTCAAAAACAGATTTTTTTTGCCTCATGTTATCATTTAAACTATCTTTAATTTGGCATCGTTTTCTTCATCCTTTAATAGAATCTTCTATAAAATGTAATAATTCCAAAAACATAAAATAGAGCTTCAGTTGCTTTTAACTTAATACTCTAAAGTTTTCTACACTAACAAAAAAATCTAGTTATGTGGAAATTAATGATGGTATCTACTGTAAATCCACAATTTTATATGTATATCTCTGCTCATATTGTTGTTAAAATATAGCAGAGTGCAGATGGTGATAACAAAACTGATATTATCTGACATAAATATATATTTGTCAGACAAATGTGCTATCTCGCTCTGTACTCTATGAAATAGAGAGATAAACTACAGAGACTTTTAATCCAATCAGCAAATGTTTTTCAGACTTATTAATCTTTGGTAGAGAATCAAAATATTCAAATATTTAACCAAGTTTGGAATCAGTATGTTTATAAGTTCCAAAATGAACCCAATCAAATGGAGTATAATGCTACTTTCCCAGAACTTAGTTTTTGAAAGACGCACATGTGCAACAAATACAAAAACCCTAGACAAAAAATTGATTATGGCCAAATACTGCCAAATCTGACTCCCTTCCTTATTCTGTGTTTCAAATAGTAGTGGAAAACAACAGTAAGAATAAAATGCAGAAAGGGCTTAAGTAATAACTATGGTAAAGATTACCTGAGCACCATTGCTCCATGAAACATCCAATATATAAATGAGATCCCAGAGAAAACCATGTTTTTCCATATCTCAATTGCCATCCTCTCTACCTGACTGAGTTCATGATATTCTCCCTTCTCACCTGTTGAGGGGCTTAAGAATACATTCATCCCCTCTTTCTTTTACATCTTCTATCTCTCCTTCTCCATGGGCTCCTTCTCTTGTGTCAACAAATATGCATGAGTCTTCCTCATTTAGAAAGCAAAAGTAGGGGCACTTGGGTGGCTCAGTTAAGCATCCAACTTCAGCTCAGGTCATGACCTTGCAATTCATGGGTTCACGCCCCGCACTGGGCTCTGTGCCAACAGCTCAGAGTCTGGAGCCTGCTTCAGATTCTTTGTCTCCCTCTCTTCCTGCCCCTCCCTTGCTCATGCTCTTTTAGGTGTTCAATAGCCACATGTGGTCAGCAGATACCCTACTGGATAACACAGCTCTAATGAAATTAAAACAGTAAAGTACTGGCACAAATATAAACACACAATGAATCAACCAACAACAACAGAAAAAAAAGGGACAAAAAAAAAGATCCAAATGGAAATCCAATTTATTATAAGAAGGCATCTTAAGTCAGTGATATAATGATGAAAAAAAATTTAACGTTTATTTTTGAGAGAGAGCACACACAAACCAGTGGGGGAGGGGTAGAAAAAGGGGGAACAGAGGATCTGAAGCAGGCTTTGCTCTGACAGCAGAGAGCCCAAGGCGGGCTTGAACTCCTGAACCTCGAGAACATAACCTGAGCAAAGTCGGAAGCTTAACCAACTGAGCCACCCAGGTGCCCCAAAGATGAAATTTTTAATAAATGATACTATCACAAATGGGTAAGCATCAAACACAAATTTGGATCCTTATCAGATAAATTGCAAATGGATCAAAGATATAAATGTAACAGTAAAAACCACAAAAAACATTAGAAGAAAATATATACAAATTTCTTAATAAGCTTGGAGGAGTAAGCTCTAATTCTAACTAAAAAAGCCAAAAACCAAGAATAAAAATTGGTAAGCTATACTTCATTTAAAAAGCACCAGAAATAATTGCAAATACAAAGAATAAAAAGGGGGGAAGGGGGAGAGTCAACTGGTGTCAGAAACAAAAGGCTAATCCCCTTAATAAATAGCTACAAGATATGGAGAAGAAAAGGAGCAGCAATACATAAGAAATTAGGCAATGGATGTGAATAGACAGTTCTTAGTAATCAGAACACAAATTCTCAAATATATGAAAATCAACCTATCGCTTCTTACCTATCATACTGACAAAAATGCCAAAGTGTGATAATATATACTCTGTGGTCAAAGCTGTGGGAAAATAGGCACTCTCATAAACTGCTTGGGGAAGTATAAAGTAGTACATGCCCTCTGGAGGGTAATCTGGCAATATCCATCAAAGTCACTAATGCTTTTACTCTTTAACTTATGTGGAAACAAACTCAGATACCCTTTCATATAAACAAAATGGCAAATACACTAGGATATCATTGCAGCATTGCTTGTAATAGCAAAAAGTAGGATGCAAACTAAGAGTCCTTCAATGGAGAATAGTGAAACAAACTATGGTGCATATATACAACAGCATGCTATGCAACTACTACAAGAGCAAATGAAGAAACAAGAAAGGTTGACAGTCTCCATATACAGACATGGAAAGAACTCCAAAACATATGTTACTTGAAAAACTCAACGTGCAGAACACACACACATGTATACATATACATATATGTATCTCCCAAGATAGCTCTCTTTCTCTCCAAAAATACCATGTATGTGTATATCATCCACATATACACATACAAATATATATACACAAACATATATGTATGTGTACATACATAATGTTACCTTTTGTAAAAAAAAAAAGAGGGATTAAAATATTTGTTTTTATTCATGTATATTTGCATAAAGAAACACTGGAAGTGTGCCCAGCTAGAGTGGGTAGGAGGGAAGGGGGTGGATGAGGAAATGGTAGTGATTTTTATTTCTAACTGTGTGAATATATTACCCACTCACAAAAAGACAACAAAATGTCAAATGTATATGTGCCTCTGTGTGTGTGTGTGTGTGTGTGTGTGTGTGTGTGTGTAATACTTTTTGAGATATAGGGAAATGGAGATCACTTTTAGCAATCAGGAAACTGTTCTAAGCCTGATTCCTTTGCAATTAGCTATGCTACACTGCCTCTAATTTTTATTCTGGAGTCCATTAAAATAAATGAATGTTATATATTTCAACATTGTTATTATAATGAGAGTTTAACATTTTGGAGAAATTATAACTTGATATAAAATTAGAATTTTTAGAGTAAATTTTAAGTATAGGAAAATGAGAAGGAAGACTTGGAGCAGAGAGAAGACATTTGAAAGAGTTGGTGTGAACAAGGGAACTGGTGTGAACAAGGGAAAGAACAAGGGACTCTCAAAAAGGTTGAGAGTCCAATTCAGATTGGTGACCATTGATCTGCCCAGTTGTGTGGTTTTCTCTGTGCTTGAGAAAGTGCATAGATGAGTTCATTCATTGTTGGAGAAATAGGACTACAATAGGGGAAGGGAGTATAGGATTTCATTAGAAACTGGTTGAAGCTTGGGTTGACCAGGGAAAATAAGCTGAATGGCAGTGGAGGGCAGTGGAAATTAGGGGAAATTAGAGGAAGGAATGAAGAAGAAGAAGAAAGGAGAGGGCCCATGATGTCACTGAGTGAATGAGGTGAAAAGATAAAGGTTAGGAAAAGGAATAGGGTATGGAAAATTTTCTTCAATGACATTTCATTTATAATGAGTTCCATTCCCCCACATTTCTACACGTCACGTATAGTCAGGTTGAGTTTTGCTATCTCAGCTTTTTTTGCTGCTCAGACTGACTTGATTCAAATCCTGGTTCTACCACTGTGTACCTATGGGGTGCTGGAAAAGCTACTTAAATTTTTGTGCTTCAGTTACTTCATCTATAAAGACAGGAAACAGTGATACCACCGCTCAAGTTTGTTGTCATCTTTATTATTGTGAATTAAGCACTGTCAAATAATCAGAATACGACAAAATGCTTTCTTATTGGTTTTAAGACCAATTCTGACTTCAGTGATAATAATGTGAAAAAAATAAACATCTTAGATTTGATTCTTGCTGAGTTTAGTTTGTTTCTTCACCATGTAATCTAGGCCATCTAAAGTAATATTTTTTAGACCAAATTAAACTATAACAAAATTATAATCCATTAATGTTCATTACCACATTCCTCCCAAAAGTTACTCCAATATGCTGAAATAAATCAGCCAAATTATATTCACCCTGAATATTTTCATGGCTTCTTTAGACAATACTTACTGATAAATCGTTCTAGTGGAACAATAACCAGTTACAATGTGTACTGTCATTGTGTTTATTTAACAACTGCAGCTTACTCTGCCCATTTACTTATGACCTTTTATTTATGACACTGCAAAATTAAGAATAATGTTCATACCCCCAAATGAAAAGACTGCTTATAATAAAAGAAAAGGATAAGACTCTGAAGTCAAGCTTTTCTGTATTCTTACCCTACCTCTGTTATTTTCTGTCTGTAATAGTTTGGATAAATTACTAACCTAAATAAATCTTCAGTTTCCTAATTTGCGAAATGGGCATATAGTAAATAACATTTTTGTCTATTAAGCACCTAAATATATTAGGTTTAAATATTTTTCCCTAACCACTTACGTTAACCATTAACCATTGCTTTCTGCCCTGGCATTTCTAACAGTGTAAGATTAAGTAACAAGGGAATGCTTACAAGGTTGGACCTATTAAAAAACAGGGCTAGTTACTGAGATGATTCTCCACCCCTCCACACACACACATTTAGTCACTTCCTCTTTTCTAAATATTCCATCAAAAACAGTCTTTTTCTCTTTAGTTTATGATTGATTATCTGGGAAAATGCCGGTAATGCTCTTTGTGAATAATGCTACATATTGAATTGAGAACAAAATAGCTGAAAACAGTCTGAGGCAGTTCTAGTTGGCACACAGATCAATTATAGATCATCACTTAACAGAAACCAAAACACAGACACTCACTAGAGAACCAATTTTGCCCTCAACTTCTTCCTCAAAGAAATGAGAAATATATATTTATAAAATTGTCAACCTATCCCATTGACTTGTAGTAAAGGAAAAAACTACTCTAAAATATCGATATCACTATCATTTTGAGTCAGAAAAAAAGGGTTGTCTCTGTGGTATGTAACCATAGGAGTTATGTGCAGTAAGGAGAAACTAGATTCTATACAACCTTAAAGTATTATTTCATATAAAATACAGATGCAAGAACTTTTGGCATATCCACTAACACAGCTTGCAAAAAAAGTGGGGGAGGCATCAATGCTTGTCATCTCAGTGTGCACACCTCTTTGAAGTATGACTTTGCAATGTTTCTTGAAGCAAAAGGTACCATTTCTCCACCTGCTTATATTTGGATGGGCTTTGCAACTCACCTTGACCAATAAAATTTGGTGGGCATTATGTCAGGGAAGTTGCAAGTCTATGTCTCAAGAGAACTTGCAGCTTCCAGTGTCACTTCCTTGGAAACCAAATGGCACTATGTTTGCTAAAGAAGACTGAGCTAGCCTTCTTGACAAATAGAGGTGAGAGAAAGAGAAGAGCCCTGTCAGCAAAAGCAGGTGTAAGACCACCTCTTTAGTCCATTAAGCCTCCACCTTACTACATTCATATGCATGACCTCAAATGAGACCTGCAGAAAAGCTACCCAGCTGATCCCAAGTAAAATTGCCTTTTTAAAAAAAAAATGTTTATTTATTTTGGGAGAGAGAGAGACAGTGCATAAGCGGGGTGGGGGGGAGGGGAGGGGGAAGGAGGGGCAGAGAGAGAGAGAGAGGAGAGAGAGAGAATCCCAAGCAGGCTCCACATTGACGCAGGGCTCTATCTCACAGTGAGATCATGACATGAGACAAATTTAGAGTGGGAAACTCAATGACTGAGCCACCCAGGCGCCCCCCAGCTAAAATTTCTGATCAAGAGAAATAGGAGCAAATACAATGATTATTTTAAACTATGCAGTTTTTGGCCTTGTTTTTGTTTTTCTGGGGGGGGGGGAGTGACATATTTTATTAACTCTCAACAAAGTTCTTCGGAAGAATAATAAAAGCTTGATATATATTATTAGAAATTGCAACTGTGGGGTTCATGGAAAGCCAGGCTATGCCAAAATCTGTTAGCTTCTATTATTCTGGTTTACCATCCATAAGTTGTTTTACATCTTCTATTTTCTGCTAAAGCATGTGTGGAACTCCATTTTTCAGAGTAACAAATGGACCATGGCAGCTAGTAAAGAACATCGGCATGTCAGCTATACAATACCCTCCTCAGATCTTCCAGAGAGCACGTCTCCTTCTCACAGAGTTGGCCATATTCTAATCTCTAACAATCCCTTACTGTTGCCATAACTTTATATTTTGTTTTGTTTCCTAAGCCCACTTCTCCTGGAGATGTATCCTCAGAAACAAGATGCAGAGAAGTCCAAAATGGCTGCATAAATATCTGGCTTCGTTAAACTCCAGTCTACATCATCACTTTTATTTGTGAAAGCCATGAAATCCGAGCTAAAAAAGATACCTTTGCCTCCTTTAACCCTCAATATCTGCTTTGACAGATGGGAGTAAAATGCCCCGTGCCACACGTGGTGTGGGAAAATCCATAGTCCTTGTTCCTTGTCTTTAAAATTGGTTTTCTTCTATTAAACTTCAAACCAGTAAAATCTGGGGTACTTTATGTTTGAATAAACATATTCATATGTAGTTCCAGCTAACTGGTGTTGAATCATGTCCTTGGGAAACAGAAATTGAAACTGAACAACCATACATTTTACTTCTGTCACTGTTACACAGATATAGATCTCAGTCATTTGGTGACTTAGTGGCCAGGCAAACAGTTGTAAAGGTAGTCTTTATACATGTTGATAAAGAAGCTGTTCCTTAGTGGCATGCAAATTTATCACTGTGATAAAATCAATAGCATAGCCCTGCAGCAGTGTTCCCCACAGCTTCCCCAAGCCACCACCATATGAAGTGATTTGTTACACAGCGTTAAATAACTGAGTTATATACCAAAAAGGAGTCAGCATATTGTAGAGAAAAGAAGATTGAAAAGAAAGAAGTAATCTAGGTTCAAGTCCTGGTTGCACCATAGATTAGCCATGGGAAACTGGATGGACTTCAACCTCTTCACACCACAATTTCCTCTTGCACAAACAGAGATTTCATTGAACAATCTTTTAAGTCACCTCAGCTATAAAGCTTACTCTTCTACGTTACTGTAGCTGACAGCAATTGTAGATCCAAATTAACCGAAGCTATGATTTCAGAATATTGCTCATAACTATCTAGAAAACCCAGGTTCTCACTTGCTAAAGGAAGATAGAACCTTTAACCTGAGAACAGGGATTCTGGAAAAGTTGAGATAGTTTCCCTTAACAAACTGAATAAAAACAATATGATCAGGTGAATAGTACTGGCCTGTATGTAGAAAACTTAGACTACAGATGAACGTACAGAACGTTTTAAAACTTTTCCCTATTTCAAAGCAAAAATTTTTTAAACAATTCTTAGTCATGGCAATAAATTGTTAAGTAAAGAAATCTATGTAAATACAGAACTATTAGACTGAAAACGCCATGCCAAGTTTTCATAGTTCCCATTTCCTAATGTGCTCATATCATTTTAGGTAGCAAGAACTAAAAATGAATGACATTTTGTGTGTTATCCAAAATTCAATTCAATCATAGAAAACACTAATCTACTTATTTTATAGCTGACTAAATGTCAATCAAGTTTTTTAATGTAAACATTTCTCAGACAAAACATTTGTAATTAGTTTCAAGAAAGACTATGGCATCAGTGAAAGTGTCCTTTATCTGGAGTCACATATCCAGAGTTGAATCTACAATTTGTCTCTTACCTGTGTGACCCTGGACAAACAATTAACCTCTCTGAGCTGCAGTTTCCTGCTCTATTAAAAAAAAAAACAAAAAAAACAAAAAACATGATGACACCTGACCTATTTCACAAGGATATTGTGAGGATCAAATCCGAGGATTCAGTAGAAAGGTTTTCACAAATGGTCTACTGCCACTATACAAAGGAAAGGAAAAGTGAAGGGCCTAGACAATTCTCAAACCAATGCAATGCCTGAAAGTCTGCTGTATATCCATAAAGCTATAAGGTTTTGGGTAGAAATGATTAACACCAGAAGAAGACTTTGTGATTTCTTTCTTATGACCATTTTTGTTTGCCAACTGATTTTTTTCTCATTTTCCTTTTTCTGACCTTTTTCCTTTTTGTACCATATGGCCTTCTTACTCATGTGCTGAGTAAAGTAATTCAACCAACATTTACTGGACACAGAGTGCACGTGGAGGGTAGAGATGATCAAGATCTGATCCCTGGCCCAAGGAGCTCACATTCAAATGGAATGTCACACAAGCAGCATCAAGCCATCTCAAAGCAACGAAAAACAGTAATAATGAAAATATGGCCGAGATGCTAAGAGAGCACAGAGGAAGAACAAGTGTATTTTCTGAGGGGCAGAGAAACACAAAGACACCGTGGAACAGCCCCTCAAAGTGAGTGGCATAGGAGCTGTAACTTGAAAGATGAGAAGAATTTTTCAAGGAGGATAAGGGACATGTGAGGTAAATTGTAGGATTCCAGTATATGCTAAGAACTGTATTTAATAATGATAAAATAATAATTTTAAGAACATCTACCAAGCATTTGTTATGTGCTATGGAGTTTAGACCTTATATTTCAAAGAAAAGGAAATACCATTTTTCATACTCTTTAGAGTATTTCATATACCAAATCTTCAATTCCTGATTTTTTTTTTATTTATGTGCTTTTGGCAAATTAATCCCTCTAATTGGCACCTCGGTACCATGATGTCCTCCAATAAAAATATACACAAGGCTATGCATTTAGCAATTTTCAAAATGCACCTTTCAGTTCAATGCAAAAGAGAAAATAATAAATGATTAATTATTAACAAATATAAGTTGTAATAATTTAACAATACTACATTTTGGGAATCTAGTCTTTCTGTTGTATATAAGGTGTTTGATCTTAAAAATTGCAAATAAAATGCTAGCTATTGGAACCATTACCAATTTAACTTGCTCTTTCTCTGACACAGTGAAAGGGTATTATTTATCACACTAAGTATATATTATAATCTTCCGTTGATAGTAAAAGATCAAAGATTACCTTGCATCAAACAGAATTATGATGCCATAACATTTTATCTTGTTACAGCTGATATCAATCACTAGGTGACAGTGAGCTGCAGAGCAGATTTTTCAGTCAATATCTGACATGCTCAAACATCTGAAATACAGCAACCAACTTCTATGTGCTTTGGTTGTGAAAGTAAAAAGGTAGCATAAACAAATAAGTGGCTGATTGTTAATATCATGCATGTTGCTAAATACCACTTGATTTCTGAGCACCTAGCTAGTACTTTTTCCTAGAACCTCATCAAGAAAGAAAAGTCTGTGTCAATAAACGAGAAGTGGGGCATTGTTTTAAATGGAGTTATAAGAATAGTAACATCTTCGATCACAAGATTAGGGCAAAGACCCCCTCCTGGTGTAACACTCTGGAGACACATATATTCCCACTCTCATCAGAGAGCTGTACCAGGCCCTGACTAAAGTCACAAATCTCGCAAGCAAATCCTCTTTCTCAGGAAGGGTCACAGCCTCTTTCTTACATCTATTTTGAGTTATATCAGTGCTTGCCCAGTGGGTAATCTGGGCCAACTTTACCCCTCCTCAAGATTTTGTAACTGCAGAGGACTTTTCTTCCCTTCTCATTATGTTGATGGCTTTGTCTTTTAGAGAAAGATAAAGCAGGGCCCTGGAGTTTTTGCAATGTTCACTGTGCACTCAACATTATCAAAGATTTAAGCTATAGAAAGGAAAATATCGTAGTTGTAAAATCTTTGTTCATCTTTATATGTAAATTTCACAGCCTGCTGATTTGTATTAAAAACTCAAGACTGTATTGATTCCTTTGTTATACCTGCTTCTTTCTTAATATTTCTTTAAGTGGAATAACAGAATTTTTTTAAAAAGCTTTATTATAAATCCAAAACATTAACATTCTAAGGCCTGACTGGATAAAGTATTTAGCATTTGGAAACTGTTATATCATTTACCTTAAAAACAATAGTTCCCTACCCCATGAATCATAAAATCAATTGCTGAATTTTTTTTTTTTACCTATGTCAAGATGGTCATACACTACATCATAGAGAAACCTTCCCAAACTTACACGCAGCAAACCCTTCCCAAACTTGCAAAATTATTGGATGGGGGCATTCATTTTTATGCAAACTATATGCATATTCATATAAAACAGTCTGAAAAATGTATCAGATATAATTAGCATGTTTATGAATCTATTTGCTCTGCTATTAAGTAACAAATTTGTAGTAACCATGGCAACTGTAACATCACAGGCACAAGGTCTATTTTTGTAATATGAGTACCTTTCTTAAAGCAACATTCATGTTCAGCCTCTATGTTTTTAAAATCTTAAAAGAAGAGCTTGTAAAACATTATTTCATTTTTCACCACATCAAGGGCACATTCTATATTTTTAGTTTATTTTAAATTATAATCAGTTTCTTCTTTGTTGTGGGATGTCTGTGGTGTGTGTGTGTGTGTTTGTGTGTGTGTGTATGTTTGCCAAAAATAATATTTAAGTGTAAAGGGAAAAAACAGGAAATATTAGGGGCATGTTAAGTTAACACATATGGTTATAAGATTGTTACCTTTTAAAATTCCATTTCATTTGAAACATTAAAAACATAGTCATTTTCCATTTTTTTTAAAAAATGAAAGTCATATGTGGATTTCCCATTTGATTTTTATTTAAAATCTTCTTCAGTCTTAATCATGATGCTTTACCAAAATCTGAGTAGTAACATTTTCCTGCACAATCAATTTGGACGGGTATTTTGGCTAACGCTTAGGTTAAAAGAAATTAATTGAACTATTACTTGCTTTTATCATCTTAAGTGCCATCAATTGTAGACATGTCACCCTGGGCATTTTATGTAACCCTCCCAAATCTCACTTCCTTGTAAAATAGAGATAATAATACCAACATTATAGGACTGTTGAGAAGGTAAAATCTAAAAATGCCAGTATAATGAACATACATGCCTACCCTTTTAAAATTGCAATTCTACATTCAAGTGTATTTTGTTCTAAAAATCGAATCTAATGCTGAATTGAACAGTTTCCAATAATACAGTCCCTACAAATATCTGATTTCTGCACTTTCTCAAAAAGTGGCAGAGGTAAAAATGAATGTTTGAGGAATCTGGGTGATGAGATGGGATGAAGGAAGCAACTCTTAAAGAAAAAAAAAAAACCTGGTGTGGGTTTGAGCCTCAAATCAGCTTCTCACTAAGCCTCATTTCCCTCAACTGTGAATGGGAAAAATAATATCTATTTCCTTGCATTTTTACATGTATTAATGCAATATAAAGCAAGCATCATACTCCATGACATACTATTTGTCATAAAAGTAGCTAACTTAAACCCCACTTCATTTTAAAATGGCAGACCTGAGGAAGTAAAGTGATAGTTCAAGGGAAACTAAGAGATTCAGACAATTTAGTCTCTTCGCCACACGCTTGAAAAGAGAAAAAAACTAGAAGGGACTTTCACTAACAAAGTCTAGTTGAGCTAGGACTTAGCTGGCTTTAAGAAGAATGGCTTTAAGCTGAGCTGAAAAGGTAAGCTGTGGTCCAGATGGAAAGGCTTTAGTCATCTTGAGAAGGGGCTGAGTCAAACTAGAGGGAAGACAGTGAAACCAAACGCAAAAGGCAGGCAGGCCAGTGATAGCGAGCCTGGCCTGGCCAGGGAAAGGAGATCCCAGGAGAGGGACAGTGAGCCTACAAATCTGTAATTCTCCTCATTTACCTATATGTTCAACACTATTCTGATCATTCAATTCAAAAAGTTCAGCCCTATTCTAGCACTCCTGTTCCCCCCCTCCCCTTACTCTCCTTTACTTCCTTCAGGGTACTTACCATATTGGAACATGCTAGGTAACCTACTTATTTATCATACTTAGGTATTATCTGTCTCTACCAGCTTGGATGTAAATTCCAGAGACTTGTATTTGCTTCACTGCTGTGTCTTTAATGCCTACCAGACACTAAGAAGATATTTGTTGAATGAATATTTAGCACACAGTAAACACACAATAAACATTATTTGTTATTACTGCTATGCTTTTTCTTTTTATTCATTTTTTTCCTCATATTGTCTAAAATTAGAATCTCCCTAAAGCTACTGATAATGGGAATAATGAAAAACTGCCTTATCCTCTTTAGGAAAAAGAACATAATTTTTGTTAGATCAATTACTTGAAAGAAAAAGTAATCACAAACACTACCTTAATCTTCCAAAAGAAATATAATCTATGGCATACTGGCTACAAATTAATCAATTATATTATTTGGTCAAACAAACTTAGCTGTTAAGCAATTATACCAAATATCTAAATTGATAATTTGCTAAAATGAGTCTCATATTAACCTATCTTTGTAGATTTCATACGCATATTTATCTCTTTAAGACATATTCTATATTCACAAAAATAATTTGGAAAGTCTATCTCTTCTGCTCTATAGTAACCCCAAGGCTGAGCTGCCACTCAAAAGTAGATACACATTTAACTGATTTGTTATCATTTAGAAATTTAGGGAGAAAATTAATGATGATGGTAACTGTAAGTGTAGTCTTTCTCACCAAAGCAGTAGACATACATTCTCTCTAGTCAAAGTCAGCATTTGTCAAACTGACCCACCTTGTCTTACTTTCTGTGTGTACTTCAGAGGCACAGAAACGGCAGTAATTTGCCAAGCAATAACGTAGTTAGTGATGAACTAAACAGGACTTACAATCTTCCTAATGACAGAAGAAAGTACAGACTGACAGAAAGGGGAAAGGGGTATCACCCATATGTTATGAAGAACTGGAAAAGTGACTGTGTGGAAGGGCACGTCCCTAGCGGTTGGTGACACCATCTAGATCAGATTGCAAAATCAGGGAAATGAGAGGACTATAAGCCAATCCAGCTGCATTTGAGTAGACTCCATATAGGAAATTTAGAAAGAAAATCTCTACTCTAGTTTCATATACTAAAGAGAACACGGAAGATCTGGAGGCTTATAGAGCTAGTCTCATTTCAGTTGTCTCAACAGAGGTGTACATTGGCTAGAAACTATGCATCATGATGTTTGAAAAGGATTCTGTTTAGTTATGCGGTATAGTCAATGCTCTAATAAGAATATTTCAAATGCATCATGTCTTCACTTAATGTTTATTCATCCCTTCTAGAGAAAATATGTTGTTAGGGCTAAATTGGAAAATAACAGTATACATTGTGAACAATTAGCAGTTTCAAAGATAATATTAACCAGTAAATAATACACGTACAAAGGACTTTATAGACAGGTAGAAAAATTGGCTTTAATTCTTTCTCATGCTGTGGTAAAGGCTGTTCTCCAAAGTTTCTTCTACCCCAGTAGAATCGTAGCTACATCCAGCTATACTCTTTCTTATCCTCCCTTCTCCCTTGCCTTTAGATGTAGCTTCATGACTTTACCTCTCTAACGGAATGGAAGCAAAAGTTACTGCTATGCGTAAGTTATACCACTTCCAAGCCTGGCCTAGGTTCTTCCCTCCACCATGGGTAGGAGTGACAGTGATTTCAGATATCAAGCATTTAAGATGGTATCATTGTCAACCTGGGTCTTCTAATTATATTTATTCACTCAAAAAATATGTACTGAGTGCTTCATATGTGCGAAGTACTACATGGTTCTAATACCTTATGAAAATAAATAAATAAATAATAATAATAATAATAATAAAATTTTCAAACCACACATTTAGATATTATATGTGTATAGACTTTTTGTAACAAACTGTTGTACTATTAATAAACTAATGTATTATTAAACAGACATTTTTAATGCTTACATCTTTTATGGTATTGCATATGGTATTATATGGTATATTATATGGTATATTATTATATGGCATATTATTATATGGTGTATTATCATACGGCATATTTATGGTATTGTGTGTGTGGTACTGTATTGAAAATGTATTGGCTTTCCTACCACCATCACACACACCTCTTAATTAACATTTACATCACACTAATAATATCCTTGACTGGTATTTTCTAATGAGAATTATATGACCACATCTTAACTGGAAAAAGTTGACAGCCTTCAAAAAAGTTAATAATAATAATAATAATAATAACAATAACAACAACAGTAATGATCAACTCCTTTTAAACAAAACACAAAACCTCTGAACTACCTTTATTTCTAAACTTTCTACTATAGGTTTAAAAGAATGGATGTGTTAGGGGGGAAATGCTATATAATTCATGACTCTATAAAACATTATATAACTAAAGTTGTATCTATTCCATGTACACTAATTACAATAACTTTGTCATTTGTTTAATCATCTCACATGTATTATCTACTCTGAAGCTGTCATTTTGTCCTGCACAAGTTATGCAGTGGTGCACAGGACGGACGCAGACTCATAGAGCTGACAGGCTAGAGGGTTAGACAAACAGTAAAAATATAGCAGACAATAAATATCTACTTGCAAGCTCAGAAAATGCAGGCAGGGTGCTGCAATGAAAGATAATAATAATAAGTCAGAATCTACTTAGAGCGGTCAAGAAGGGCTCTGGAGGAAGTTACTGAACTAGCAGAGGTCTGAGGGATATGCAAGAGCCAACCATGCAAATATGGGAGGAAACCCCATGAAAGGAATTTACTTTGTGAAGACCCTCAAGTAAGAATGAGTTAACTTGAAATGTTTGAAGAAATAAAGTACTATGTTACTAAAGTATAACAGCATATATGGTTATATATATAATAATAATTTATATATAATGTATAATGACCATATACATCCCAACTCCAAAATGCTACATTTGCATGAAGAATGTAATTTTCTTTCTTTGTCTTTATGCTTACTGGATAGGCTAGATAACCATGAAGTTAAAAACAAAATAAACATAAAATTTCATTAATTTCTCATGCATTCTACACGTTGTCTGGCTGGAGGGGTGTGGAGTGGGAGTGGGAGTGGGCTGAGGGCCTTGTTCTTCTCCCTCACTGCAGGACCCAAATGGAACAGAAAAGTTTCCCAGGCAAGAAGTGTGGCTTGCACTCTGCGGTATATTGCTCTTAAAACTTCCATGAAGACGCAAAGCAATTTTGCTCACATTTTTTTCCCTTTCTTTTCCTTCCTTTTCCTCTTTTCTCCCTCCTTCTTCCTTCCTTCCTTCCCTCTTTCCTTCCTTCCTGCCTTTTTTACGATTTTATTTTTAAGTACTCTCTATACCTAATATGGGACCCAAACTTAAAATGCCAAGATCAGGGGCACCTGGGTGGCTCAGTCTGTTGGGCATCTGACTTTGGCTCAGGTCAGGATCTTGTGGTTCATGGGTTCATGCCCCACATCAGACTTTGTGCTAAAAGCTCAGAGCCTGGAGCTGCTTTGGATTCTGTGTCTCCCTTTCTGCCCCTCCCCCACTCATGCTTTCTCTCTCTCTCTCTCTCTCTCTCTCTCTCTCTCTCTCTCTCTCTCTCTCTCTCAAAACTAAACATTTAAAAAACTTTTTAATAAAAAGCAAACAAACAAAAAACCAAGATCAAGAGTTCCATGCTTCACCAACCAAGCCAGCCAGGTACCCCTTGCTCACATTTTCTTGACCAACAAAGATAACATGGTCACAACTAACTCCATCCATGTGACATGAAGGAGAACAGCATTGATAAGAATAAATAATGGGAGAGGGAAGAAGGGAGGATGGGAGACAAAAAGGGCAGGGGAGAGACTGATTATGATATTGTCATGGGAAAGCTCAAAATAAAACAAATACAAACATTTGGTTCAAAACAAAACACTAGGTTTTTCCTTTTAAGGGGAAATGCATAGCTTTGAAATGGAATGAATAAACACAAATCTAAACTCTTACATTATCAAAGTCTCTAAATAGTTGGTATTTTAATTGCATTGCGAGTTAGCTAATTTTGTTTCATTTTAACTCTTTCTTCTTGAACTCTACAACTCCAGAACTAAAACACCAGCAAATAAAGGCTGTTATCACCTGGATAATATACTGCCTTTCTTATTTATTTTCAATCGATTTCCACTATGTTCTTTCGAGGGAAGACAATGTCATAATCCCTGTAACAGTTTGTAGTAACTAATTATCCAAATATGTTAAACACACTGTTAATGTTGCACAAATATTTTGTAATATATACCTACCTTCATCACAGTTTTATTCTCTTCCTTCCATATTCCATTCCTTTACTTTGGTCAGAATCCTTTGCTCTTGTCAGAACTGCTTAGGAATACGGAAGGATCACTGATTCTTTGGGAATGTTTGTGAAGTACACCCTTTATGGCTCAACCAGGACCTGGCTGCTATGCTCTCCCAAGAGGTGAAGTCCAGCTTCCTTGACTGGGACTCATTTTCTGTGCCTCTTATCATTGCTTTTTTGCTCATCTCAACTCTTGATTTGACTACCTTTTTACTCAAACATCCCTGAATGTATATACAAATATGTGTGTGTATGTATGCCTGTATAATCCATATAATTATAATTACAATTCATTTAGTTAACATATTCTAAATGAATTCAGAATAGAATGCAATGCCTTTTTTTTTTTTTTTTTTTTGCTATGGTAGAAATGCCTTTTTCAAGGCATTTTTTGTTTAATTTAATTGAATTGTGACAACTTCTGTTTCTCCTAAAATGGAAATGCTGTTTTCTATTTTTGTGTATGTGATTAAGTAATCTATTGTTTGTTACACAGAGAATAACATCCTACTACCCAGTTGCAACCGCAGTAAATAAATTAATGTATACGGGCTTCTAGACAATTCTCCATGAATGTGTGTGTGTGTGTGTGTGTGTGTGTGTGTGTGTGTGTGTGTATTTAATAAAGATAGTATTATACTATTCACACTGCAATGTTACTTTCTTTTATAATTTAAAAATATATCACATGTGTAATTCAGGGTATTGACATCAGTCAAGAGATCTGTGCTAAGTTTTGCTCTTTATCTCCTCTTCAAGAAAAAATTTCCAGTAATAACTACTGATGCATTCCAAAACCAAAAAAGGAACAAATTTGTCACAGAGGTACAGAGGCACTCTGATTCTTGTAAGATAATGCAGCCATGTAAACCTTAATTTCCTCACACTATATCAAAATGACCATATACAGCAACAAAGAGAGTAAGTAAAACCAGTCAAAACTCAGGCCTACAGAATAATTAGGATACAAGGAACATGACATATTTCTAATTCTGTGTTAGCACAGACATGAACAACCAAATCATGTCTGTTAGCACAGACATGAACAACAACAGAGGCAGCTCCTGAGCCCACCTCACGCACAGACTGTATAGATGACACCAGGGAAAGGGGCGTGAGCTTCTAGGAGTGGAACACAGATACAACCCCAGAAAGAGAGCATACAACCTTGGAAATAGGAAATACAAAAACAAATCTGAGATCTAGTCCATCAGAATACCAACCAGCGGGAAATCAAAAGGAAAGGCGTAAGGTGCCTAAGACCAGAAGCAGCACTCTAGGACAAGCACCATTTCTGGAAAGAAAATGGTTAGAGGCTAGGGGGTGGTGGAAAATAAGGAAGCAAGGAATGCAAGTTAACAGTCTAAACAAACAAAAGAGTCACAAAATCGAAAGACATGATCATCTACCTCCCCAAGAGAAAAAAGAGATTAATTAAAGAAAATTAATGTCACCTTATCAAAAGAAGGAAGAACTCTTGAACCAGGAAATTCATAAGCCACCTAAATGTATCTTTGTCTGCAATAAAATTGATTTCTGGTCTAAGAAAATCTAACACATTTAAAACTTTTTAAAAAGGTAATGTCAAAAAACAATGTTCATACAAAGCTACCATGCAAGGAAGATAGAAAATAAACATGAAAATATTTCAGTTAATATTCTTCTTAATGAAGCTCCAATAAAACAGAAGGAAACTGTATTAAATATCCTTAAACTAGAATTCATAGATTCTATTAAATTTAAATCGTAACTTACAAAATTTATCACAGATGAAAACATTATAAAGATATGAAGTGAGAACTGACAAACCCAGAAAGAAATGTATTTTTCAAAAGATAAAGGGTGCCTGGTAGCTCAGTCAGTAGGGCATCTGATTCTTGATTTTGGCTCCGGTCATGATCTCACTGTTTGCGGTATCGAGCCCCACGTCTGGTTCCACACTGACAACATGGAGCCTGCTTGGGATTCTTTCTCTCCTTTTCTGCCTCTCCCTCTTTCATGCACACACTCTCTCTCTCTCTCAAAATAAATAAACTTTAAAAAAATCATCTTAGAAATAAAGACTAATTAAAGATGCTTATGGTAGAACAGATTCAACAACAAAAAACAGATTATAAAGAATATTGAAAAAAATATGGGGCGCCTGGGTGGCTCAGTTGGTTGAGCATCCAACTTTGGCTCGGGTCATGATCTCGTGGTTCTTGAGTTCAGGCCACGTGTTGGGCTCCATGCTGACAGTCAGAGCCTGGAGCCTGCTTTGGATTCTGTGTCTCTGTCTCTCTCTCTGCCCCTCCTCCGCTCATGTTCTGTCTCTCAAAAATAAATAAATGTTAAAAAAATGTTTTTTAAAAATATTGAAAAAACACATAGAGGTATGTCAATAAAAACAAAATAAAACATAAAGTAATCAGAGAAAACAGAATTAACATAGAAAATAGATATAGAACTTCTAACATAGAAATAATAAGATCCCTGGGAGGGGGGAAAGGAGATGGAATATAAAAATAAAATTGCAATCATGGGGCGCCTGGGTGGCTTGGTCGGTTAAGCGTCCGACTTCGGCTCAGGTCATGATCTCACGGTCCGTGAGTTCGAGCCCCGCGTCAGGCTCTGTGGTGACAGCTCAGAGCCTGGAGCCTGTTTCAGATTCTGTGTCTCCCTCTCTCTCTGCCCCTCCCCTGTTCATGCTCTGTCTCTCTCTGTCTCAAAAATAAATAAACGTTAAAAAAAAATTAAAAAATAAAATAAAATAAAAAATAAAATTGCAATCAAACAAAAAATACTGGAAATAAAAAAAGACCTGACTTCCATATGAAAAGGGCTCACTCTTTACCTGGGAAAACTGATGAAAACAAATTCTAATCAAACTAATATTTTTTTATACTTTGTAAAGAAAAATACTCTGGATCTAGGTAGGACACACACACACACACAGACACACACACACACAGAGGCATTCTATCTTTATCAATCTAAACAGAAAAATAAACAGATAAGCAGATAAAGATAACTATTTACAAAATGTTAATAATTGATGAACCCAAGAGAAGGATATATGGATGTCCACTGAACTGTTTTTTCAAAATCTCCATAGGCCTAATTTTTTAAAAAGAAAAAAAAATCCCTAGTAACAAAAAAGAAAAATGCAATGAACATTTTTTACACAAATAATTTCCTAATTTCCTACATAATATTACTTTAATGGTTGTATAAAATTATTTTTAAACACTATTGTGTTTTTTTAACCAATAACCCTTGTTTGGCATTTAGGATTTTTTTCAGTTGCTGCAAATCTTCAAATTTTGAACTGAGCTAAAGGTTTTTAATGAACCAAAATGAGACGAAAAGTGAAGGCTGGCAAAAAAGTAATGAGAATAACTTTTAAAACAATTCCAGAGAAGATAACCTAAAACACTGTTTTAATAATATCAATACGAATAAAATAAATATGATCACCTTGAAAAATGAAAATATATTTGCTATATAAATTGCATAATTTATTTTTAAAAATAAGTAAGAAAAAGAACAAAAAAGTTAGGAAAAAAGAAAAACCTACTACTTTATAGTCACACTAAGAACAGCAAAAAATAATAATAATAATAAAATGGTAGAGCTATGGCTATATCTCCAAAGATATCACCACTTCCTCTGTTTCTTTTTGCTCTCTTTTTCCTTTTCTTTCATTTTGTCTTTTCTACACATAGAGTCCAATGTGGGTAGCTGACTGACCCAACACTTACTGAAAATCTACCATGGAAATCAATGATTACAAAATATATGATCCCTTTACCATATAGCTTACATTTTTTAAGGAACAAGTATGCACCTACAAGCTATAACATGTAACAAAGGCATGTACCTAAGGTCTATAATATAGGTAACACAGGCATATGCATACCTATAAAATAGGTGAAGTGTGGCATACGACATAATAGTAGCAGAGAAAGTGCCATGCAATACAGAGAGTGATTGACTCAAATATTGCAGAGAATGTTCAAAAACTCTTAAGCTTTTATTTATTTATCATTTACTTATTTAAGTGTTTATTTATTTGTTTTTGAAAGGGAGAGAGCATCCACATGAGTAAGCAGGGGAAGGGGCAGACAGAGAGAGAGAGAGAGAGAGAGAGAGAGAGAGAGACAGAATCCCAAGTAGGCTCCACACTCAGTGCAGAGCCGGATGCAGGGCTCAATCCGTGAGACCATGACCTGAGCCAAAATCAAGAGCCGGATGGATGTTCAACCAGCTGAGACACCCATGTCCTCCAAATGGTCAAGAACAGTGACAGGAATACTTTCATAGATGAGGTAACACTACAGGCATGTTTGGAGAGAAGGGCTTTCTCAGAGTATTATGGAAAAAATCTTACAGTCAGAAAAAAACAAAATAAAATAAATGCTCAGAGGCCTTTGATAATTCTTGGGTGAATGCAACAGGACACAATGTATGGCAGCAAATATCCATGACCTCACTGAAAAAAATTTTCCCGAGCATCCAGTATGATGAGCCTTAACTGACATGCTCAGGATTTCAAAATTTGTCCTTAGAAAATATGGAGCATTGAAGGCTTTGAAGCAGCATGTAATGGTAATATGATGGTCATGCAGGTGGTTACATGGAAGATAAGGACCTAGTCTCAGTTCAACATCAGATGTCATATCCTGCCTTGATTCTGTACACTTGATATGCCCAACTAGTATATCTTTCATACTTGTGGCAGCATAGTGACTGCGTTAAAAACTCATTCCTGATCAAAAGTCACAACTTTTCTTCTACTTAATACAATTATCCCTAACGGACACCCAAGTTTCTCCAGAGCAGTCAGATGGCGGGGGCACTAAAACAATGATAGAAGAATCAGCCCCAAGCTCTGTCACACTAAATATACAAATGATTGCTGAATAAAGGAATCAATTGTTTCCCAAATAGCCAGGTGTTGGTATAGTATAGATTAATCACAGAGATAGATAAATGGCTCTGTTACTCATTTTTTTTTTTCTTCTGCATGTTTGGATATAAAATCAGTTCAGTTCAAAGGTTACTCCAGGCTTCTAAAACATTCTTGATAAGCCTGGCAAAAATACCCACTGCATCTCATACTTCTTTGTCCTTTTCACTCACAGGGATGAAGATAGGGCACTACATCAATAATCATGACTTTATTGGAAGTAAATGTGATTTTCTGGGTCTTCTGGAAAGTATTGTACATTTAGTCGCTGTGTTTACATGATTTCAATTTGAAACCAACCTTTGAATGAATATCCTCTGGCTGAATTGCTTTTAGTTTAGGCCTCATTTGATTTAGGCAGAAAAAGAAAAATCATGTACTAAAAGAGCCAAATTTCCTGCACACAAAAGTAGAGATGTTAACCTATTCCTCCTGAGAATTAAGTGCAAAGGTGAAACAATGGGTCAGGACTGTGACACCTGGGTTACAGCCTCAATTCTGTCACATTAATTCATTCATTCACTCACTCATTCAGTAAATACTAAGCTTCCTATGTGGCAAGCACCATCCTAGGTGTTGAAAAAGATGGCATTGACCTTGGGAAGAGACTATAACTTATTTAGATTCATCCTTCACAAACAAAGCTTCTATGTTTGACTCTCTGCAGTCACAAACTTAAAGTGAGTTGAGGAACTGAGTAAGAGAATGTGTGGAAGAAGGATGAGAGTAAGGTAATGGTACTGAGGGGCTATGGTGTACTGGACAATTTATACTGCACCTAAAGGGTTCCATGTTTTATCTTTCAAAATAAAACATACTGGGGAAAAATCACATTGTGGACCCTATTTGGAGGGTCTCTGGTTTCCTACCTTTTCTAGTCCTCACATCCCTTTCATACTTTAAAATGAATGAATGAATGAAAGAATGAGTAAACAAATGCACAAATAATGCTATTTCTTTAGAGCTTGATTCCTATTCAGTTTTCTAGATGCCCCTAGTAAAGTTCAAATTTTGGCAGGAGTACCTTCTTCTGAAAGTCTGCTCTATAGGAGTGAAAAGCAAACTTGGGGAAAGTGGAAAGGAAAAGGCACACTCTTGACTCACTTTGCAGTTTTGGTAAAGGTTGACCCTTTCACTGCCACACTTAGCCCAAACCCAGAAGTACCTTTTTAGTCAAAATTCTAAGATCTATGTTTTAGATTTGGTGCTAAAGAAGATACATTTTATAGCCTGTAAATTACTAAGTACAAATTACTAAATACAGTGCCCGGTACACGGTAAGTGTTCAGTAAACGAGACCTGTGAGTAGTCACATAGCAATGTATGTAAGGGCCTTGCCTTGTAGGTTAGAACTTGGTTTGAGACCAGGTTCCACGTTTTACTAGATGGGTGACCCTGAACAAGGTGTCCAGTCTTCATAAGTCTCTGACCCCTCAGAACACATCCAAGAAATGCAACAGGATGTGTCATGTACCCAGCACATCACCTGGCACTTGGCAATAACTAAAGAAACAGTGGCCATTTTGTCAGCATTCATGAAGGCACTGCTCATTTTTTAAAAAGACTCACTTATCATTTTGGAAATTGACAAAATGAGAGTGCATTACTAAACATATTATAAAAATTAGTCTAAAGAAGGAAGACTTGTATCCATATCATTTGTAAAAATAATTACACTTGAACGGCTCTATGAAGAGTTAAATCAATGTTTTATCTTTCATAAGCCTAGTGAAAACCAAATGGCACAGGGATCAATATGAAACTTAAAATTTTTTTTTTTCAGACGGAAAATCTACGTCTATAGTCAGGCACATTTTACACATCAGTGGAAGTTCCAATCAATATTTCTGAAACTTGTTGGCTGGCATAGATTTTCTTTGTAGTTGGACTATTGTATCCAGTTAAATTGTGAAATGTTTAAACAAGGGGACAGAAGGTGTGCTCCTATAAAAGCAGATAACATTTAAAAACTTTGTCACTAGCCAAAGTCCTTAATCTTTGGTCTTATCTGAATCTAGGGAAATTAATTTGGTTATTTTAAGTCCTATTTGAGTGTATTCAGCATTCACATTCTATTCATTTCCTTGAAATCAAGGAAGAATATTTTATATTTATGCGTGTGAAGGCTTATTTTAATCAACAAATAAGCATCGTAGCATCAATACTTTCATAAATACCATTTAAAACAAATTCTGAATTTGCACATTGTTCTTTCATTATTTACTTCTGTATTTTAGAGCTTGGTTAATACAAAGCAAGATGGCAGTTTATTCCTAGGAGCTGAAGATTTTTATGATGACACTAAGGAGCCACTCATCCTCTCCACTCATATCCACACCAATCATTTCTGTGCCTCAAAGCAACTTCTTAGACGAGTAGCATCTCTTCAACATACTATTTACCTGAACCTTAAAACTAAACACTGACAGTAAAAATAATCCCTCAAGTTTAAAAAAGAAAAATCTTGGAAGTGCCATAATGCTAAGGGAAGATCTCATCTCACCCTGGAATTTACTTAACTTTATTCAGAGATGCCTCTTCTCAAAGTGGAATTCATTTCTCCTTTGGCAATATTCTAAGCAAATGACTTTTTTTCAATTATATCAACCATAAATAAACAGAAATAAAAGAGATTAATGAGCACCAGTACAACTGAGTGACAGTCGTTAACTACAATTTTCCTTTATTGAAAAACCTCTCTCTGACTTTTGTTCCATTAAGACTATATCCTAATTATCTCAGTTTCATCCTGCCATTAATAACCTTATTTTCTTGGAAATAGTACTGATGGATGAGTTTTAAATCGTACTTTCACAAGTAAGGCAGAGTACAATCAAGAAAGGGGTTCCCCTGTATAGTTTGTGGGAATACATGTGGAATGGTCACATTTCCTAAATGGTCTTGCAAATCAGACTTCAGCCAAATGTAGTACTCCATTATAAAGGACAGGAGAAAAAATTGAATGTTGGAGTTCAAATTCATATAATAATTAGAAGGGACATTTATTTCAAAATGTGGAGGACTTGACAGTAAGAAAATGACAGAAATTCAGCTCCACAGTGAATTATAAATGTCAAATTACTGGTATGCATGTAAAAAAGTATGTAGCTATTAGAAACCAGACTCTGCATTCATGTGCAGTGCTTCTGCCTTTATCATCTTCTTATATTCCTCTAAGGTGTTCTGTCATTCACTGTCAAATTTCCAGTGTAAGATTATAAGACATATGTCAGATCAGTGTCCAAAGCTTTCCAGGTTCTGGACACACCAATGCAGTCCCGTATTTTACACAATATTAAGGATATTAAATGGGAAAAGCTGCTCAGTTATTAGAAGTCAGTTACAGAGGGTACTCTAGCATGTGATATCATCTACTCTGAGGAATGCAAAGTGCAGGGGAGGGGGAAGCAGTGTGAGTCTATATTGTGTGTGGACTCATGATGCTGTCAGAGTGTCAGCAGGATGAACAATGAAAAGGATGTTAACTAAATTTTGATGTGCAAGAACATGTGTTTAATTTGCAAGATGCTTTGTTTAATTAAAAGGTAAATACCATTTACAATTCCTCTCGCAGACAAATTTAGAGCAGCAACAACACCTACAGAGTGTTCAAATTGCCGGCAGAATTTCTTGGATGCATTTGATCAATTAAAAGGGTACACATTTGTGGAAAAATAATTATTTTTCCATTTGTTTTCAAATAGAAATGGCTTTATTTTCTATAAACAGATTATTCCTAGAGTTTAATGCCTAGCTAAGTATGGATTTTGAAAACTATATTATTATGTACCTAGTGCAGAGAAAATAAACCTAAGGGCTAAAAGTTCCTCTTGCCAAACAACCTCCACTTCCAATGAGTTTTTTTTTCCCCTTCCTCCCTTTCTTCCTCTCTTCATTTCCCTTCCTTCCTACTTTCCTTCCTTCTTTCTTTTTGTCTTTCTGGTTTTCCTTCTACGGACAGTAGGCTCTAAAAGCTGTATGGTTCTCAAAGACCTTTTTACCTCTTCAGAAAGATAACCTTCATCAAGTCACTTGGGACCTCCAACATAATTGATCCATAGGCTCCCTTGGATCTTAAAGCAGACCAAAAAGATCTCAGGCCTCATGTTTTCCTTTATTTAATTAAGACTTGCTATTTTTTTCAATGATCATGGAGGGGACTATGCTACTGCTTCTTTAGCTGGCCTGTGATCAGAAAAAAAATCGAAGGAGATTCAGATTTCCTTACTTATAACTTCTAATCTCAGTAATACAAGTAGTAGAAATAACAACCCAACAATTGTTCTACAATGCAACACTTGGTGTGGTTGTACTTTGGTTTCAGTTACTCTTGGAGGCAGGAAATAGATCAATCAGTGATTCTCCTGAGGAACCAAACTAATCACATCTTTAATTGATACTGTTAAAAAACAAAGTAAACTTGAAGATCTATTTGGCTTCACTCAACAATTGTGGAACCTGGCCAAATCCTATCTAGCAAGTAGAAAGGGAGCCATACGAAATGGTCTTTTATAGACCAAAGGATGGACAGGGAAAAAAAAATCTAGTAAAGAGTGTATTGTTTAAAGCAAGGTAACCTTCGTATGAGGGAGGCGAGGGCTCCGTCAGGCTGAAATTGCAATTAGGATAGGTATTAAGTCTTGGTTTGCTGACTTGGGACTTAATCCGAGTGACTCCACTGTGGACCCGTTGTCTCTTTTTTAACAATACCAATGCATGACAGGCAGGCAACATGGAAGAGAAATTCTGCAAGAGTTCCTCAACAGTTCACAATACAGTGAATTAGATTTTTGAGGCCCCAACTATGAAACAGCTGTTCAATAATTCACATCAGCCAGTCTGGCCTATCGTGTGACTAACATATAGAAGACCAAATGTGAAACAGCCAACTATTGCATTAAGTTAGTAACTACTATACTACACTATTATACTATCTTATTAACTATATTGTAACTAATACATTATATTTATTGTTTTATTGGAACTCAGAACAAAATACAAACTAAATTGACAGGAAAGAGCACAGAAGAAATTTCAGTGGGTAAATATACTTTTTCTCCTTTCATTATCAGACAAAATTCTCCTCTCCCTGCCCTGTTCCCCACCTCTTAATTAACTAAGAATTCCATTCTGAATACCTGCCAAAAGGGAAATTCATTTCACTCCTAAGTCAACTATAGTACAACCTTGTAAAAGAAAAAAAAAATTGCCCCTCACTAGTGGCAAATGTGAATATAAGACGACCGGTCATTTGTTCAAACTTTGACAAGCCAAAATTCAGGCAGGGGAGGCAGCAAGGGAGGGAATTTAGGCAGTTTCTGTGCCTTAATCATTTGTTTAAGTTTTTCATTTCAATGTCCAGTATATGTTTTTTGTTTGTAATGCCAGGACAATCTAATCTGTTTGAAAATGTGTCATTTTTAAAAACATCTTCTTGGATAACTTCCTCTTTGATCTCTTTATTATTTCTTTATCCCAGCTCCTGCTTGAATCTATGCATTCTCATAGGTATTTAATCCCAAATCACAGAAAGACTCTGGGACAGAGTTATCCTTGATCCATGAATGGATCACCTGCAAGGGCCCTGCTTACCTGGTTAAGATTTCCTATGTTCATATACTAATTTCCCATCAACGATTTCACTACCTGGCATTAAGGTTTCCCCCAAATTATTTTAACAGGAAACGTGGAAGAATACTAGCAGGTTTTCATCTGCCTTATAAAGTACAGTACGTTAAAGGTATTTTTTAAGAAAAATGTCTTCATAAAATGTCTCTATTACCATTTTAAGACCAGCCTTTGATTTTGTGCTACCACTAGATTGTAAGTTTCAAAAACTTAAGGGCTTTTTTTTGGATTGTTTTCCTTTTCCCTTTATTGAATTCCTAATGCCTAGGACAGTTGCCAAGTTCATGGCAATAACTAGTTGTCAAATGAGTGACTGAATCTCTGACAATCAAATAAAGGAACATGATGCTGTAGGAATGTATTGGTCTTAGAGCTTAAATACAGAAAGTCTGGGTTCCAGTTCTCACTCTCCCCCTAACTAGATGGGTGACCTTGAGAATTCTGTATTACTTCTCGAGACGTCAATTTATCCATCAGTAAAATAAAAGGCTTAGACTAGGTAATTTCAAAAAAAGCTCTTCAAGTCTAAAAATCTGTGAAAGTACAAATTCACACAGACAAGCAAGCTTCATTATATAACATAATAGTTCCAAATAGTTCCAAACTGATACGAAGAGTTTTAATGAGAGATGGGAGAGAGAAAATTCCCAACTTGACATTAACAATCATATTCAACTAAATTAAACCTTTGGAAAAATCACAGATCCCCAACATGACAGGAGGCCATGTGGCCAAATAATTTGCACACAAATGACTGAATGGCTGAGGCATATGGGCTGTAGTCCAAGCAGTGACTTAAGGCAGTTCATCTGGCTTTTTCTGATACTTCCAGCCCAAGTGAAAATGGAGGAACCTTAAGACCATTTTATGAAGCATATTCCGTACCTGAGCTAACTTTACAACACAGAGTAAATTAATTCTACACAGTACACTTCAGTGCACTGCAAGTGGTTAAAATGTGGGTGCCAGTCAAAAACCTCTTGCCAATTAATATCGAATAATTTTTTGCCCCTTAAAGTGGTCACTCCAGAGATTTGTTTTCACATTTGTACTGTAACCATTCACGGGGGAAAGAAGAAATACATGAATGGAGATGAAAAGCACCAAAACCTTATGAGTGGTAAAGTCTTTCATGAGCAAAAGCTACCAGAAATGTAATGTGGAATGACTTTCCTAAGGTAGGATAGGATAGGTCTTGGGGGTGGAGATCACTAAAATTGTACTGAGACAGGCCTTTCAGATATCTTTTCAACTGCTTTAACTGCTTTTCAAGTAAAGCTGATGTAGTTATTTTAGTCTTTTGCCATTTTTATGTCATTTAATTCACCACTGAGAAAAGCACTATTTCTACATTTGCATCCTTTCAGTATAAAAAGGTATTCACAATTAACGTGAAAGAAAGCTTCCTCACTGAGAAATATGAGCTCTGAGCTGTTAATGATTTACTGTTTAGCATTTCAGGAAAATACACAAACACACACACACACACACACACACACACACACAAAACAAAACAAAAAAACCAAGAATCTTTCTCTTTGGGCAGGGTAGTTAAGAAGAATGAATACAGGTGCTTGAATCAGAAAAATCTGGTTTTAAGGCCTGGCTATGCACCTCACTCTGGTAGCTCAGCCAATTCATTTTCTCAGTTTTCTCATCTGTGAAACGGGGATAAGGAAGGCTTTTTTTTTTTTTTGTAACAAATACTTCCCTTTTATCAAATGTTCTCTTTTCAGAAAAGATTGTCTTTTCTTTGTGCCATGGAAGACTAAAACTCAGACCTAAAATATTAGCTTACTACCAGCCTGAATTGAATACAAAAGGATGATTTCTCAAGATAACTCTTCTACTGCCTGCTTTCAGATCCTTGCTCTGCTGGTTACCACCTGTTGTCACCTTGGTCAAGTAAATAAACCTTCTAAGGCTTCCTTTCCTGTCCTGTAAAATGAGAAACTATATTAGTACATTATCCATAGGACCGCAGTGAGAATTAAATGAGATAATGAAGGTGAAGGCTGCAGCCTAGCACCTGGCAGTGAGTAAACAGTACACGTTACTTTTTATTATTATAGTTTGTTATTGTTATCTTCAGAAGAGTTCTAACTCTCTTTGACCTGCTCAGACCTCCTGGATTGGTGGATATACAAAGATATCAGATCTCACTCCTTATCAGCCTTATTCCCTTCCTTTCAAGAATTAGCAGGTCAAATATTGTCATCCATCTGAAAATACGGAATAAGAAAACAGACATCATTTTAAAAGACTCTCCTAGACCTTACCTACTATAATCCCAGGGACAGTCAAAATCCTTTAGTTTCCTTCTGTGGAATGATTGTGTTAAGAAAATAGAAGCAAATAGTAGTGATCCTTTACTGGACCTACAGTTATTATGCACTTAAAATTACCAAAAAAAAAAAAAATTCTTTTAGCTATGCTCCTTCTCCAAAGACAGTAAACATCCAGAGGCAAACAGACATTACTGAAAGTCACAATAATATGATATTATGCCCATCTCTAACTCAAGGTTGCCTGAATAGAAAGAAACATTGTGATTTCTAATAACCTTTACCTAAGCACAGAAAAACCTGCCACTCAAGCATATAGCCTATTTCAAGGTTAAACTAATTTCAAAAAGCCATACAGAACTAACTCATAAATTGTCTAGATAAATGAAACAATCTCTTCCCCAGTTCTCTGGTGAAGAACGGGAGTAGGACACAGGAAACCCCCCAGAAATGGCTGTATCTCTGTCTTCCTTCTCAGTAAAAGGATGAAAACTTTTCTGGCCAGGCTAAAACTTGAGACTGAAAGTAGGACTCATATCCAGGTATGGGAGGGAGGATTAGACTAAGGGGCATTTTTCTTCCTCTCCCCTTTGCAATCCACAGTTAGTGCTGTTGCAAACAACCTGAAATATTAGTAAACATTTCCTCCAACAACTAATGAAATGCTTCCAGAAACATGCACATCAGTAGCCCTCTTCCGGACTGGTTAAGTGTGGGTTTGCTTCAGTGGTGTGTGTGTGAGAGTGTGTGGGTGAGAGCGAGTGTGTGTATGTTTGATCCTCATGCTTGCAAAACGTGCTTTCAAAAGCAGCCATGATTTTTTTTTTTTTTTTTTTTTAGGGGGGGTGATCCCTTTGTCTCCCCTAGACCTCAGCCCAGAGGACCAGAGGACCAGAGGAGGGTCAGTGAGGGGCGTGGGAAAGGCTGGACTCACACTTACCTTTGAGCAGTCGACAGGTGAGAGTGGCTTTTGGCGCTTTGTTTTGTTTTGTTTTCTGTGTCTCTGGACACGCCCCAGCGCCGGGGGCGTGGGAGGGTCGAGGTGGGTCAGGGCGGGGCCGCGGCCGCCGGGTGGAGGAAACCCGGAGCAGGGTCGCCGCGCCTGCCGCGTCTGGCCAGCAGGGGGCTCCTTCGCTCTGCCTAAAACCGCGCTTCTGCCGGCTTGGCGGGCTCAGCCCGCGGGGCCCGCGACCTGGGGAGGGCGGTGAATCTGGAGAGGGGAGGAAGGCGAGGGCTCGAGAGAGACCAACAGGGGTGAGCCACACAGTGGGTTTCTCCGAAAGCTCGCGGAGCCTTCCTGGAGCTGCTTAGTACTTGACAAATCCTGGAGGAGTCGAGCGTTTTCAGGAACGGGGTCCGAGCCACCGCCTTGCTCTGGCTCCCGAGTCCCGCGGCGCGGCTCCGGCTTCGGCCCAGGTCGCCTGTGGCCCCGGGCAGCCTTCCTCGCGAGGGTGTTAGGGGGTGAGCCGAGGTCGCCGATGGACCCGAGAGAGAGTGCGGCGGGGGATGCGAGGAGGGCGGCGACTCTCCTCACCCTCGCTTTCGCCCTCGCCCCCGCGCCGACCGCACCTAGCGCTTTGGGGGTTGCAAAGCGCAGGCCGTCTTGGCCCAGAGAGGCAACGGTTTCTCTACCGTGGTCCTGAACCACACCTTCGGTCTGAGGTCCAGGGTGGAGGCTGAGTTTTCGCTCCCTTGCTCTCCCTCGGGAGGCCCGGTCCGAGCCAGCGCGGGCGAGAGGCAGATGCTGAAACTAGATTCGAGGTGGCTAAAGGGAGCCCTGGCTCCGCTTCTGGGGCATCCGAGGAAAGTGAGCCGGGCCGGGGCCCCGGGCCGCTGCCCTTTCTCCGTGATGGCGCACCGGGCCTGGAGACTTGCGCGCTTCCCCTCACCAAACGAGAGTTTAGCCCCGAGGCCCGCCCGCGAGAACTGGCCTCCGGCGGGCTTCGGGACCCTCTCTCAAAATAACGCGAGCGCTGGGACCTGCCGTTAGCTGGCCTCGGTCTGGATCAGGAAGATACTCTATCTTTGCAAGGGGTCTGTCTCTCAGATCTAAGTTGTTTTGATCTGCAGTAGTGGTGATGGCCTTCAATTTGTATAAAGTTACTGTCTCTCCCCAAATCCCCCCACACCCACACACCACACTCCACCACCGCCCCCACCACTCCCATTCTATTTGCATTTGAAAACCTCTGGAAACAGACGCTTTCAGGATGAACCTGCACCCTCACACACACACACACACACACACACACACACACACACACACAAGCAAGCGCGTGCCCGCCGAATGGAAACTGAGTTGAGTCATAGGATGCATATGAATAAGATTGCCTGGTCTTTCGCTTCTGAGGACAAAAATGTCTAATAACCCAGGATTCCAGCAATAAGAGAACATTACAAGGTACCTCGAAGCCTGTTCGGATCCTTCAGAAGCAATCAGAACAATTGTGGTGATAGTAAGAGGAAGAGAATTGTATTTTTCAGGGCACTTGCGGGCAATCTGCTGTTTAGTATATGGAGAGAACTAAAAAGTAAAAATAAATTTAAAAAAATTGCCCTTGAGTCAGACCTACAGGTCAAATAACACCATCTCTCTTTTCTGGACGCTAATTAAACGCAATTCTGTCAATAAGCACTTGATAGGTATTTGAATCAAAAGAGATGAAATTTTCTGGCTCAATAGCAATGTTCTTCTATATGTATAATCATATGTAATCATATCATATATATAATATATAATTTTGAAAGGGAGGTGAACTTTATTTCCTTTGAAAATGTACACTCGAAGACACAGAAATGTCAGCTGCAGGCAACCAGTCGCTACTCTAGCTACAACAAGTTGTGCAATTAATAGTCCAGCAGCCTAGTCCATAGCTTCTCTTTGCTTGGATCAAGAGTGTTAATGAACGGTAGAGGCAAAGATCTTAATTTGTGGATGTAGTGTCCTTTTGAAATTTAACAAGTTTTAAAAATGTAATGAAACAAAGATAGGCAATCAGGTTTTCGGTTTTTTGATCGGTTTTTTGTTTTTAGATTTGTTTACAATATGGTACAGTCGTCCTTAGTTCCTATCCCATGTTTCTATTCTGGAGGATCTGCAAAAAGCACCAATAGTTAAGGTAAAAAAAAAAAATCCTTCAAGAAAGCTCTGCACTATTGTTTATTCAAGTCTTTTGTGAACATTTCAGGTAGCTCTAAGATACCAGAAGGCATTTTATGTATCTAACTATTTTAACACAATGTAGAAAAAATACTTCTAACATTTGAATGGGTAAGATTCTTATTTGATTGCTTATTTGGCATTAGAATTGATGCTCTTTTGCATAATGATATCCCATTGTTCAATGAGATCTGTATTTAAATAACAGGTAAATAACATGGCAGAGTTTTTCACAACTCAGTGTGAGTAGCCTTATCGTGACTTATGAAATACTAAAGAATCTTCCCACAAACATGAAATCATTCCCATGAACATGCTCCACTTTCTAATACTGTGGAAAAGTTGATGTAATTGAATTTCTATTCTGTCAACAATAAATTTATTTCATCTTGGCAAGGTGCCTTGTTTGAAAAGGTTGATTGTAGAAAAGGATGGGACATCAGGAGCATGGAGGTTTAAATAGTGTTTCATTTTATAATCCAGAAAACAGTGTAATTGTCCCCTATCATATCAGCAGTAGGAAGAATCCGAATGAGTTTGATTTGAATGCACATCATTGGGTCTACAAAGAGCCCACTGACATCAAGTAGTAAATTGTCCCAGATAATTTATTATTGAGAAATCATAATTCCAATTCTGTTACATTCATTTTTGAATTGTACCGGATCTTGTGCAAAAAGAAAAAGAGAAGATGAAGAAACTGTGCTAAGCGCATCAAAGTACTTCCTATGTGACAATAAAGTGGATGATGGTCTGTTCCACTCAGCAAAATTCTCAGAAGGAAAACTTTAATCACTTATCTTTAAATCCCATTCTTTTGTGATTTTACTGGATGTCTCTAAATAAATAGTTTATAATGTAAACAAAGTTAGAAAGTTGACTCAAATATTGGGAGAGAATAAATAACATGACTACCATCGATTTCCCGAAGACTTGGCCAAATTCTGCCTGCACTTTCAGCCTAACCTGCAGGGGGCAATAGCTTGACACGAATGACAACAAAGGCTGCTGAGCTATTAGTCTTGGATTTCTGACTATGACCCTGGAATGTTGTATAGGTTGGAAAGAGTGCTTAATTAATGTATATTGAAACAAAAGATCAGGTAAATTGTTTGATTTGTCTTCAAGCTATATTTTTAAACTAATCTAATTCATAACTGTTAGGTTTTTTTTTCTTAAAGAGATTATCAAAGTTTCAGTAGACATATTCAGCTATCTCAAGAATTATCCTAAACACTGTTTACTATGAAATATGTAATTTATGTTCTCAAAAAAGGGAGCAAAATGAAAATGAATACAGTTTTCCATGTTAAGATAGGTGACAAAATTAGAGGAAATGTAGACTATTTAGATATTTATAATGAAAGAATGTCACATATCTAGATAATAAACTCTCTATTCCTTTTTTAATCTTAAAATTACAAAGGGATGGGGAACATTACACTATTGTTTGAAATATATTTTCTTTCCCCTTATAAAACATTAATTTTGAAAACCAGTTTATATTTAAATATCATGATGGATAATTAGTAAGTGATCTCTTTTATTATCATAATTTTTATTACAGATAGAATTGAATTTATTGGCTATTGATAATCTACAATCTCCCTCCCCTGTCCCATATCACCACTCCTTCCCCAATCCCTACACCTCCCCCATCAGCTGATCAGGAGACTGGAAACAGACCAAAAGGGGGGTTGGCTGGAGGGAATAATTGTAGAATTGAAAAAGAAAACTCTCCCCATCTCCTCCCTGCAATCACACTTAACATTCATTATGTCAATTTTCAATAATGCAAAATGTCTTGCCCAAGAGGCATCCTGATTTCAAGAAGTCAAAAGGGTACCTGGCATTAAACAACCTCGAGTCAATCCTGGTGGGATTAACTGGGCTGAGTTTCTATAAACTGCACATGCTATGGATCTACTTTGATCACAGTAAGGAAAAAAATGATAATAGATTTTTTTTTTTAAGAATTGCTGCACAGGAATGTTCCGTTTCTTTTATATAGCAGAGTTTAATCTTGATAAAAACCTTTTAAACCATCCTTTTCCCTCCACTATGGTAAAGATATGGTATCTATTTTTTGCTTTTCTTTAAGGAAGGAAAATAGGAGTTGCTTATACCGAGAAAGAAAATTTTATTCTCCAACACCCCCCCCCCATTCTACTAAACCGTTTTAGTCGACATATGTTTGTTATCAGAGAGAGGTGCTGTGAACACACAGCCATTTTCTTAGCAGCTTTTTGACTGTATGTTACCATAGTCCCACAAGGCATTGGTCCTTTCCCATTGGGAAGTCATGAATAAGAGACTATGAAGCTTGCACGTCAGATCTTCCTCAATTAATCCACCATTAGCATGTTTGGGATCCACTACTGGATGGTTAACAGCAGCTTTTGTAACTGTATGCCGACCATACCCAATTATGCTCTGCTAAAAATGAACTCTTTGCAGACCAACCCTCTCGGGCTGTCAGTGTTTTCCGTTTTCCTATTTTAACGTTTGTGTATAGTGGCAGGCGACAGATGGTGTAGATCAGATCGATTTGATTGCATTAGATGATTTTTTTTTCCTTTCCCCACTCCTTTCTGGAAGCTCGCATCAGCTGAAGGCTATCGCCTGGGACTCCTTGGAAGCGTGAGCAAGCCGCCACCACGCGAAGGCACTGGGGCACAGCCAGCGCGAGGCACCGAGGTCCCTTCCCAGGGCTTGTTAACACTGTAACCCGGCACTCCGAAGGAAGCAGCTCCCACTGCCCAGAGCCTACCTCACCGCTCATCAGATGACTCTGGTTTCCACACACGGTTGGAGTCCCGCTTGAAACCTGGATTTAGAGGGTAAGCACTTCAATCGAGATGGATTTGTGACAGTTACTTTGCTATACCGCAAGACAAATCTCAGCAAACGTACAGGATGTAGGATGTGTGGAAGAGGGAGACTATGTTTACATCGATAAATGTGTTTCTTTTTGTCTGAGGAGAGTATTATTCAGTAAAGATGTGTATAGTGTTTTTCCATTGATTGTAAGAGTCGACTACCATCCTCCTCCCGATTTTTTCCCTCTCCTTGGTGTTTCCCCCTTTCTACTTGAGAGGGAAGGAGAGAGGAAGAGGGAGGGAGGCAAGGGGGAGGGGGAGAGAGAGAGAAGCATTTCTGCTTTAGCTTAATTGGCTTATTTCCTCAAACCGATTGCTTTGTCGTGTTTCTTTATGTATATTTGGTTGCAAATTACCAAGCGTTTAACTGGGATGGGTGTTGGAGTGTGGGGGACAGGGTGGGAAAGTAGTGGGGACTGGCAGTCAGTCGCGGTGGCCTTGGGAGATCAAAAGGTGCTGAAAACCCCTGCCCGCAAAACACACCTCTAGTTATTGGGGAGCTAGAGAAATGTAGATTCTAATAAACATGGCTTGCAGGAGTCCATGAACAAAGGTACTTAATGCGGACCTAAGCCTCCGTTGCTATTGCTCCGCTAGCGGTATCTAAATATTCAAAAGCAAAGTGTAAGTTGATCAACAAACGCCCTGATGGTATTGGGCTTTTTTCCCTTTTCTGTTTTTGTGTGGAGGGTGGAGAAGGGAGGAGGGTGGATGGGTGGGGGAAATCCGACAGCTTAAGGAGGTTTGAATTGAATATGCACCCAGCGGCAGTGGTCTCGTAGGAAATGGTGTTCTCGTAAGTCAGGCTGCCCCGCTGAAGCACGAGAGAGCTTTGGTTAGAGCTCAGAGCGTCAGTTCTGCTGCGAGTGCTGCCGGCAGTCGGCCCGGGCTGAGCTGTCCACTCGTCCAGGTGCTGAAGCTGGTGGAACATTTGGGTAGGTAGAGAAAGGGCTGGCACTGGTTACTTGGATAAAAAGAAAGCGTATCAACTACGTTGTTCTAGTTTCTTAAAGCGTGTGAGTCTGTGAGTCGGTGTGTGCATGTATTTTATTTCAATTGTAAGGAAGCAAAACTAAAGGAGATTACTCAGGAAGCATTGAAAATCTGTGTGGGTATTTATACTGTAATTCTGATATGCCATGTATTGCTGTGGATGTATGTATTATGTATATGTGTTTGTGTGCATGTGTGTGGTGTATATACATCTTAATAATCCTCTTTAATTAAAAAAATGTTCCATTTACTGAATCAAAATGTATCTATATAATGTGTTTCTTGTTTTCCTTTTAATGTTAGTTGGGATTTAAATGGAAGAGTTCAGGAGCAAATGTACACTTTGCTCATAGACTATTGCATTACTTTCCCTAAGGGCTTTTGTTTCTAGGAGTTCAAGCTGAAGAGAACCTGTCAGCTTTCTGTGTGTGTGTATGTGTGTATGTGTGTATGTGTGTTTGTGTGTGTGTGTGTGCGTGTGTTTGGTTGTAGCACCCCCAGAGAAAAGCTCCACTTCATAGCTATGTTAGGTAATGGCAGAAAATAGTGATTATTTATTTGTTTAATTGGCATCTGTATTTTTGTGAAAGGTGTACTTAAGAGTCATCTGAAAATACTGTAAAATTAGCTATTAACTGGGCAATGCTCCTTTTCTTTCGAGTTGTTTTAGGCACCAGATATTATATATTAAACAACTGTTCATAAAACCTAGAATTCATGTTGGTTTTTCTACTTTAACATGTCAGGAAAATGATGAGTTGGTGTCTCTGGAGAAGTAATATATTTAAAGAAAAAATTGTAAGATCAAGCACAAACTAAGTGCCTTAAATTGCAACCAGGTCAGTTTGAGATGAGTTGTGGTAGTGGGAGAGATTCTGTTATATAATTACTCCTTGATGAAGAGCTATTTGCACTTACATAATTTAAGGAATCATAATGTCTATTGCCATGTTTCCATATCCCCTCCCTATTCCACCACATGGATGTACTTCCATGTATTTGAGAGTAAAGGGAAAAACAAATAGAGAACTTTCTAATGGAGCTACAACATGTCTTGGGTAGTGACGTTGCACTTGTCCATTTTATTTAGTGAACAATAAACCCTTATTATCAGAATATTCATTGCAGGGTCTTAAGACAAAGCTTTTCCAGTAAGAGCCATATTGATCTTCAAAGAATCTCTCTCTGAAAGCCAAAATTACAGTCACTTTACAAATGAGTTTTTGTTTTGTTTTGTTTTGTTTTCCTTAAAATAATTTTTTATGAAGACAGCCTCAAAGGCTTTTCTGTAGAGGTGTTCACAACAATTGCACAGCAATGCATTTATACTGTATATTAAAAAGGTGGGCTATGGAATTACACATGGGTACTACAAAACGATGCCTAAATCACATAAACTCTACCAGCTTGTCAACTCCGTGCATTCTGATACTATGGAAAATGAGTTTAATTATTTTGTGCTTTGAAGCTTTTTTTTCCCTTCAAAATCATTATGTTGTATAGCTGTAAGGCCTTCAAAGGAGAGATGCCTATTTTTGTAGATCTATAAGTATTTGATTTCAAGTAGTAAATTGAATGGGTGTTTATTTTCTGTGATCTTGGGCTTGAGAAAATGCATTTCCAAAACACACTGCTGAAAATTTCACCCATGCATGACCCTATCTTTATTTGAGCCTCACTTCTTCTTAAAGCCGTCTAGGCAAATACATTTGTAATATTTGTGTGCTTAACTATGCATGTCTCTTACAGGGCTCTCTCGCTGCCATGACACTCAATCAAAGCACCTAGAGTGGGCTGGCCGAGACCAGAGCGGGTACCGAGCAGAACAAGTCCAGAGGAAGGCACTGGGAGAGCACCAGGTAAACTAAAGGTTACTTGTCACGCCCACTCCGTGCCCAAAGAGCCTTCCCACATCCTCCTTCCTCACTGGGAAGAGAGCACTCTTCTCCTGTATTAAGTGCTTGGTTTTGTGATTTGTCTTTCAGAATTGGAAATAGAGCAGCCATTTGGATTTGGGCAGGAAGCAGCAGAGCACAGCTTTGGATCCTTCTTTAGGGAAATCGAGTTATGGATTTATGGTCCCGGTCAAGCTCAGCCCAGCCCCAGCCAGGGGCGGGCTCAGCAGCAAGAGTTCTGGTGGCGGCGGCGGCAGTAGCAGCGGCAGCGGTAGCAGCGGCAGCAGCAGCTTGGTCCTCTGACTCTCTTCGGTGACGGGTATTCTTGGGTGGATAATACGGATTACGTTGTTATTGCTTAAGAATACGCGTAGTCGAGGAGAGTACCAGCGGCAGGCGGGCAGCGGCCGCCCCTTCAGCCCACCAGCTGGCCTCTAAACGCCTGTGGTTGCCAAGGTAGCACTTTTTTGATCTTTTCCTTTCCTCGTTGTTTTCGCTCTGGGTCGCGTGTTAGTTGATTAGTAGACACATCCCACCAGAAAGGCTGTGCGCGCCCTGCCTCTGGTGACTGGGGCTGTAGAATGGGTCCGCACAGGGGCGCGGGGGTCGAGGAGGAGGGGAGGGGCGGGGAAAGGATGGGTGTCTGCTCAGCGGAGCCTGCGCGGAGTTTTGGCGTCCCCGGCCTGCTCTTTTCCTCTCCTCGCTGGGGTGTGGCTTGGGGGAGAGACGGGGACTGAGCGAGCCTCTAAAGTTGGGAATGACTGAAAGGCCTTGAGCAGTTTGGCAGCTTCGCGAGCGAGAAGCAGGAGCTCCGCAGAGGGTCGCTAGGGGCTGCCTCCGCAGAAAGGGCGTGTCCGTGGGCGAAGGTGCCCCCGCAAGCTGCGGAAGCTCGTGACTTCGCGAATCCCGGCCCGGGGCGGTGCCGGAGCCCCACCCCCGCGGCGGTGCCACTGCGCAGCTAGACGTGGAGACCCGGGCTGGGCACTGGGGGTGGGAGAGTGGGGGGGAGGGGGGGCGGGGAGAATGACAGAGGCCTGGGTCCGCGCAGAACTTCCAGATTGGAAGCGTGTGGCGGGTCTCCTGAGGGACCCATACTTTCTTTGCGGATTCTCCGCGAAGGGGTGGAGAAACAGAATGAGAAGCGGATTGGTTGCGGTGTGGCACAGAGCTGGAACCTTCCTGAAAGTGGTTGGGGCAGGCAGTGACTGTTCAGCCGTCCAGTTTCTTTGGGACACCTCTTCAGCGCTGTCTTCCCTGCCTCTGCTTTTAGGACGAGTCTCAAACACCAACAAACCCAAGGCATGTTCCCCCTCTCAGGTCTGCTGCGAAGGGACGAGAGGAAGAGCGAGCCTTTCCCTTTTACCACTTGCAGTTTTGTTTGTTTGTTTCGAATACTAATGGACGATAAAACCATACGGATGTGCCCCCTCCTAGTGAAGAGCAAGCAACTACCCACCGATCCCCCCCCAAGCACGCCCAGACACTCCCGGGGACAACCGGATATGGCAGGAGTTGAGATGCCCAAGATGGAGCTGGGAGAGTTGATCCACCATACAGGAGGAGGAGGGTCGAGGAGGCTGGAGCTCTCAGCTCTTGCCGGCAGCGGACCACGCAGCTCTGCACCTCTCCTTTCCTCCTTGCGAGGCGCCAGGGCCCTCCCGGTCGTGGCACTTCAAAGGTAGGAGGAGAAAATGCTGGGGACAAGAATGCACAGGCGGCCAGAAGGTTCCACTAGGGTCAGCAAGAGCCTGCTGGGACTCTAAATCCAGGTTTCCTCCCTGCGTGGTGCCGTCGGTGGTGCAAGGGATGCGAAGACTGAATTTCTGAGAAGTCGAAGCTGCAGGAGAAAACAAACAAAAACAACAAAATGGGAAGCCTGCGACGCTCTCTCGAGCGGCGTTCCCAGACCAGCTCTAAGCTAAGCTACGCCCCAGACACCTTTTCCCTTTGGAGGACGCCTTTCCTGGGCGCGACGTGCACGTACCCGCACTGAGTTCTTGCCCACAAGGGCAGCTCTGAGCCCTGGAGAGCGAGGTGCTTCGAAGAAGGCAGGCACACTCGCATGCTTTCCCATGTAGAGCTTTGCGTTTCTTTTAGTACTTTGGATTCCTAGTGAGGGGTACAAGGCGCCACTCCTGTCCTGACCCTATTTCCACTACACCGCGTCTGACCCCACAGTTACTCGCGGGGTATCTACACTCACAGCTTTTGCGCTCAGGGAAAGTTGTTTGCGAGGAAAATGAGTGGGGACCTTCTGAGAAGCTCCCAGGGCAAGTCCCTTTAAGGAAGGAATTGAAGTAGAAAAGAAAGCACAAATATGGTATCTCTGCACTCGACATTCTCTCACTAGCAAGAGAATGTGTGACTACTGTTCTTCCTTCATTGTTCCATGAATTATCCTCTTTCCATAGGGATACACCAGTTGGTGATTAAGGGCTTGTTATGTATTTAACAAAATTCAATATGTCTGCTGGTGGCATTGTTTTATTGGGAAATTGGGAAAGTAGAGAGAGCCACATAATCTAGTAACTAGGTGATCTTTGGAAAGTTAGCCTCATGCTGCTGGTTGACTAGGAAGTGTATAAGATTTGAAAGAAAGGAAGCTGGGGGCCTAGTGATAGAGTTTTCCGGAAATGAAAGGTAATACTCTGGCATTCGTTGAGAGACTGAGGAAGAACTTTTAAAAACAAGCTATTTCATTCAGTTCTTTGCCAGTGGGACTTTAGCTTATGATTGCATTTGCTTCATAAATGAATAATAATTTTTTAAGTGGAATAATTGTAAATGTTAGTGATGAAATCTAAAGGAAACCTCTACTCATCTCATGGTCAACAAGTATTTGATTTTCTTGGTTCAAGTGGTTTCAATACTTATCTCATTGCTCTCTTTCCTTTGCAGAATTATCTTCTTATAAAAGTTTCCATTAGGTGTCAGTCTGACTGAGCTGGTTCCTATTTAAATTTGAAAAGAAAAAAAAAACATTTTTTAAAAACTAAATTGGGCCTTTATAGATAAGGGGGGAAGGCCCAAAACTTTATTCAGTTGAAATTGCTGTAGTTAATTGTTTTATTACAGTCAACTTGTTTTCCTCAGAAAAGAGAATTTGAAAGTGTCTCACTACTAGCTGGTTGTCACTTTTGCCCTGTCAGTATTCATAGACAAGATTAAAGAAGTGCAAAGTGATTGTGTGTGTTTTTCAAGCTAGATCCAAGTGATTTTAAGAAATTATAATACCTGGATTTTCAGTTGATGTCCAAATACTAGAAGGATATACAACGTTTTTCTAAAATTTGGTTTGCTTTACAAAAGTGATAGAATTTCTACTTGAGAAAAGCATATGGATACAGCTTAGACTATTCTTTGATAGTAATACATAGGGCACAATGGAGGGGGAGGGAGAAAACTTATGAAAATTTCCTTTTTTTACTACTATTTTTACTTTAGTTAACTCCACCTATGTACTCAAAATTTTATGAACACAGTTTCTGGCTTAGAGGTGGAAGATTTTAGGTTTCCCATTGAGATTTGTATACTGTCTGTGAACACTCACATTTATACTGTGATATTCATTAGTAGGTGTAAAATACATGATCTTGGTTAATGGTTTACTACTGAGTCTCAGGTAAGGAGTTTGATGGAAACCGTTTTACAAACAATTTACTGATTTTATTCCTTGTGTCTGTGAATTGTGTTCTGATACTGTTGCTTGAATAGACCTGCAGGGAGTGGTGGTAGTCATGATTAAAGATCCCTTGAGGATCATGACAGCCTCTATGTGAATACTACACTGTTTAATCATGAATACACATACACATACACACACATATGTATGTATGTGTATTAGGCAGATGATTCTGGACAAGTACATTTTTAAATAAATAATCATGTCCTGGAACCAGGATTTCTCCCCAAGTCCACTGTTTGCTTTAGGATGATATGGTTCTTGGTGTCACAGCAGTGCCAATCTAGAACCAGAAAAGAACTGTCAATGAAAGTCCAGGTAAAGGAGAGCAATGAGGAAGTAGCATTTTGATGGAAAGAAAATTCCATAAACCATACAAACATTTTTGTTTTTATTATATTGCACATCAGTAATGGTAATTTTTCAAAAATAAAAATAGACTCTTTTGTCTAGGTATATATTGAGGAAAATTTTGTGTTTTTATGTAGGATACAGGAGAAGGTCTAAAGATATAGAAGACAGTATAAGACCATCACAATTATTCACCAACTTTTTAATAATACAGTTTTAGTGGCCATAATACCATAGAAATGACAGAATGATGATTTTACACTGTTAGAGAGTAGTGTAATCTGCACATATGAAGGTACATTTATTTTGGTAATAAACATTTTTAATTAAAAATAAAACATATTAGTGATAGAATACTTCAAAACTTTTTTATTATTGTATTTAGCTATCACATTTAGTTATTGGTTGCTATACACTTATTAACATAAATGCTAAATAGCTTTTAAGCAAAAAGTTTTATAGTATAATTTTTAAAAAAACGTTTTGAGATTTTTCTCTTGACACCTATATTTTAAATGACTTATAATTCTTCAATTTCAATCTATAAAACACTGTGTGAATGTATAAGCTTTTTAATTGAAAAAACATTGCAATCATCCAAAACTTATCGGTTAAAAAACAGATATTGTGAAATTCTAAGTTTCTTGAACTATATTTAGTACCTGGTGATTAGTTGAGTTTGTTAAGTGTAGTTTAACAACAGAACCAATGGATCTCTAATATTTGTATTGTTGCCCAGATTAAAAATATATGAATACCCAAATCTTTTGAGTTCTGAGTTCAATTATATTCTAATTAATAATGAGAGCTATGTAAGACAGTCTTCAAAATCAACAAAAAATATTTTACTAGCTCTATAAGTGCAAAGACAAAGATTTTCATTTGCTGTGTTTGTGGAAATACCTTTTGAGGCTCGGTGACATGCACACTGTCTGCAAATTTACACACCTACTACCTACAGCTAGAACCAAAAGTTAAAAAACAAAAACAAAAAAAAACCCTAAGAATAAACTATAAACTTTAAAACATTCAAAGGATTTTAAATAAGGTTTACTCTATTTATTTTATTAGCTTCAAATTAGTACCGAATCTCAGTTAAATTTCACACTAAAAACTACATATATTGCCATAATCTATTTACTAATACTATGTTCTTGGTTAAAATACAGTTAATATCATAATACAGTTTTTAAAAAGTTGACAAATTATATTACAATAGTGGCATAATTGCATAATTTGAAAATAGTGTCTTTTTTAAAACTTGAATTAAATATGTGCTCTTAGGAGACATTGTTTCCAAAAAATATTTTTGTAACAATGATATAATTTAATTGGAAAATTGATACTCTTGAAATTTTGTGTTTCTTTAAATTTATGTCCAAATACCTGAGGGAAAAGTAATTGTTTGAGGTCTATTTTTATATTTGTGAGCAAAATGTGGCCAATTTCATGGATTAGTTCAAACAAGTCCCAAGATCAACTAAAGTTACTTATTTAAGATAGTTTCTGTATATCTACCAAACATTCCATTTATTTTTGGAATCTAAGAAGAATGAATGAATAAATGAATGTCATAACTGATACTCTATGAGAAACATGCATGCAAAATATTTTCCTTTGTAACAGAAATATATTAGGGTAAGACTTCTAAATATTTTGGATTGTTTTATGCACAACTACAGGGGAATTAAATTTTAAAATGCTTACTATGGGTCCAGTTTCATGCACAATTTATTTACTCTTTTAAAGAGGCTTTGTAAGTGTTTACAAAGACAAAGCAAATTACAGAATTGAGACAGTTCTAAGGAAAAACCTCAAATCTCATTTTTTCCTCTGTTATATGATGCTTGAGGTGAAAAGAACTTTGGAATAAAAGCTGGAAAATCTGATTTTGAGTACAGGGTCAGTTGTGAATGATGACAATGGACAAACCACAAAGCTTGCCTGGCCCTCGGTGTCTCATGCACAACAAGGAGGGCTAGATTTATAGTCTCTCAAGGCCCTTCTACCTGCTATGGACTCCATTTAAAAGAAAGCCTTTTGCTGGGGGGGGGGGGCTGCTAAATTCTTCTCTTCATTTTATATGTGGATGGTGTGCAAATCAATAGCACAACTAAGAAAGAAGCTTTAAAAAAGACAAATCTTTCAAATGCACCCACCAGCATATTTTATCTTGAGAGCAAACAGGAAAATGGTCTTCAAGGTTTTTACTTAAATTTTTAAAACATGAAATACATGGAAACATATTTGTCACTTCTTTGCCATTCAGTTTCTATTTGAAGTTTTGGCAGGAAAGAAAATCCCCAAAGAATGACTTACAGATTCATCCTAGTGTGTTATTGTGAAAATGCATGTATTCGCTATATGTGTAATGTATCTGAGGCTCTCTAAACCAGGGATCCACCTCAGAAACATTTCAACTTAAAAAGACCAAATCGCAAATAACTCTTTTCAAAGTCAATGTATATAATTGTAGTTCATGAAGAATAAGCACTGGGCCTTTTAAAATGTTTGTTCTGTGTGTAAATGTTTATGCTATTAAGTTTAATTATGATTTTTAGAGGAGTGGGGAAATTATTATTATTTTTTGCATTCTAAAACAAGAGCTAGTATCTGTGTGGGATATTTAATTCTGAAATAGCATAGCAGTGCTAAAGCTTTTAAAATACCTGGTCCCATATCTGGCACATGATAGGTGTTCAAAAATATTAATTTAGTAAAAGAATATTATTATTTCAGGATATGTTAATGTAGAATTTTACAGTTTTCCCTATAGTTAATATCTTTTTAAAAGTAGCTAATCCATAAAATGGCTGTTGAATTGCATATATTTAAGTTTAACTTAATGTAAATCGTTAATTCCCAGTATTGCTTATGAATAGTGCACTTATTCTTTTTTTTAAGATAGAAAACTCATTTTCTCTGATTATCAGATACAGCTTCTAAATAATTGAACAATCTATGAGAACATTTTTTTAAAGGTGCTATTCTTTTTGGAACTATAAGTAACTGTTTAATCTGGAATTATTTTATTCCATGTGAATTTTGATGTAAATATGCTACCTAATATATCTTATTTAATATTAAATGTATAAGTACTTGTAAGAATTCATAAATTTTTAACAAATAATCAACTGAAAATCATTTTAGCCAATATAATAATTACTGTGATAGATATATTTCCAATGATAAGGATTATACAGTATTTTTTCAATACTTATTAGCAAGGCAAATTTAAGTTACAAGCAAAATTAAATTATAGTTTTATTTGAAAGGTGTTACTCTTTTGGGTGTTCCAAGTATAGTTAATACAAGTTGACCTTACAACCACAAAATAATATACCCATTCTCTAAAAATTAAAATAATATGGCTTGTCAGCTATAACTTTATTCAGATAATTTACATAATGTTTCATCTACAGTTTAATGATGGATATGATACTTTACATACATTTGAGAATTTGAGAATAGGTTCAATACAAATTGTATAAAGTTTTCAAAAGCATTTGATTTCAAAAAGATTTCTCATGGTAGAAATGCAAAGTTTGGAAACTATTCATTATATTTTTATTAAGATATCTCATATTCCTTTCAGTTGCTGGATGTGGTTGTCCAAAACAACTTTGAGAGTGTTTAATACTAGGTATTAGGACAGAGTCAAAATATAAGGATTCTTTACACTGAAAGAAACAGGTTTTTGTTAGTTGTGGCTACTATATTAAAAATCGGGGTTGATGCTAAATTTTTGAGACAGTTTCACATTTAGATCTGACAATTTGTGCAGATAACAATTGAATTTGACAAGAGACAAGGGACAATGATAGCAAGTAACAATATTAAGGATGTGGACCATGGAGAGGATTGTGCAGTTATGGTGATGTGTTAAAGAAACCATAATGAAATTATCGTTGGCTATTTTATTGGCAGATCTAGTAGCTTGTGATGGGAAGTTGACAATATTGGCTTTATATAGTGTATCTATACAGTAGGAATGCTTTCATAGTATTCAAAACTTCTTGCTTTTACTTAGATCAAAAGTCATGTGCCGGTATAGAGGTGTGAATCAATTAAAATAGAAATAGTGTCTGTGTAAAATAGGCATAGTTTATAGGTAGAAAACTGAGAAAGGAATGGACTCTGGATGTTTCACAAGTCAAAGGAAAGTCATCAGTCTTGAAAAGACAAACTTATGGAAAATTAAGCCTAAGAGGCACATGGCTTAAAAGAGATAGCCTTTTCATCCATTTTTCTATGGAAAATGTATGTTATATTTGAAACTGTACTTTAGAAATAAAGTAACCTAGGGCAATTTATTTAAGAGTGTATTAGCACTATCTCTCAATATAAAATGCAGAATTTGGATTTTCCTATTCACTGCAATTGATTACATTTTAGGGATGAGGGTATTTGTTAATTAACCATGGCAATGATATAGGAGATTGACATGCTTGCTCTTCTCTGGCTCAGCCTGTGTATCCAAAGACACAGCATTTCCACTTGATCATTTGTTATCTTTTGATAGAATTATTTTCCAGTCTATTATCCACACAGAATACAAAATTTTGTGAGTCTTATAAGCCCATAGTAAATTCATATGATTTTTAGTTGTTATGATTACTTTCTATCTCAAATCCAGTTATTTGGTGTCTGGTCCTACATCCATGTTTTATACATGATATTTTCACAACACAGAGAATCTAAGTAACTTCCCCATGGATACCCAAATAATATTTGAAACCCATTTTCTAAGTCCTCTTTGGATGTTTTCTTTCTAATACATCACACTAAAACTTCAATATTGGAGTTTTTCTTCCAACTCTACTCTTCCTGGTATCTGGCAATAATTCTTACATTCTTCATACTAGTCAGTTATTCATCTGATTTAACCTTTCTCAAGCTTAAATATTGTATATATAGATGTGAATGTGCCAATAGATTCCAAAGGTCTTAGTGTGCTTATTCTTATGTATATATTTTTCAAAACCTAGGAAGATTTTATAGGCCAAATTAATAATGTAGAAATCATAGAAATCATAGTTAAAAGAATAGCTTGATCTTTAACCAAGTTGCAAATATTTTAGTAAAACAAAGAAAATTTTAATATAAATTACATTAACTCAATTTAATAAGCTTCCAAATGAAAGTATTGGCTCAGAAATTAGAATGACAAGTATTTGTCATGAAGTATATTCAATGGAAAATTAAAAATGAGATTACCAAATGCTGACCCAATGGTGTGCTCACATCAAAGAACATAAATAAAATCACATTTTAATGTATAAATTAAAATTGTATTTACGCTTTTATTCCATTTTTAAATATTCGAAGCTGTCTTATTAAATAAAGACAGACTGACTCTTGGAGCAAAATCAAAAATAAAATTCTCAGTTTTACACTAAAACCTTGTCCACTGCTGTTGTGCTATTTATGCAGATTGTATGGTGGTCATCCACTGATACATCAGCGTTACCTATGGTGTTACTCATTTAGGATGCCAAGAGAGTGATTTCTTGCTGTGGTCACTCAACTTATCAAAGAAATGTACTTCTTATACTTGAAAGACAAAAGCTCCCAAATCAGAGCTCTATCACAGCAGTAAGCGTTCACTTGAAAAAATGGTGTAACTATCATTGTTTTAAAATTTACCAAGACAAAATGATATCTTTTGACTACCTTGTCCCCATCAAAAGGTTTTCCCTTTTCTTTAATTATAAACTACAACCATAAGTAATTATACTCATTATTACTCAATTTCAAAAAAAATAAAATGTAGATACAACTGTAAGAAATAAGAGAAGTGGTGGGGGGGGGGGAAGAGAGAGAGAGAGAGAGAGAGAGAGAGAGAGAGAGAGAGACATCATTTTCTGATCTACTTTGGTGCTGGATTGAAGGTAATACAGTGGCAAAATTGATTCAGGGACGTAATACTTAAATAATCAGCATTTTGTTCAAGGAAAGATGTTTTATGGATTCCTATAATTTGGTCAAGAACAGAAGGCTTTAAAATTTGTAAAGGATAGATTTTAATCCTCAAACCAGCTAATTAAGCTTCTTCTGTACAACATACAGTTTTAAGTTAACAGTAATTAATAGAGCCAGCTTGGAACCTCAGGAAGCTAAAGCCAGCAAGTGCTTTTTGGTTCACTCGAGAGGATGCGGTTTGATTGCTGGCGCCAGTAAACAGGTTGGGAATTGTCAACATTGTAATTAGCAGCAAGTTTCTGGATTCTCAGCCTGCCAGACTAGTGGGCTGATGCTTGGAGCAGTTGCCCCAGGGGGGAGAGGGAAAAACAAAGGAAGGGAATTTGAGCAACCTTGCAATGCTCTGCCAGCATATGCCACTGGACCAGTGTTTTTCTTGGCAAAGGTCTATTTTAAGATATCTAGCAGTGGTTTCCACAAAATATGAAACTCACCATAGCAACCAAAATGGCAAGCATCTCAAAGAACCTTTCCTTGATTGGATATCGGATCAAACTGTGTCCAGAGCTATATTGCCTTATGGGCAGTATGCGCTGTGCTCTGCACAATGTGGTTATTATGAGCATTATTAAAAGGGTTAAAATCTGTTTTGGCAGCAATCCTGAAATACTCTGCCGAAAAGCCGTCAAAGAATAAGGTTACGCAAACCTTATTAACCCTTCGTGTAGTACAAACAGAAAGGAAATGTCAACCTGAGTACCACCAGGAATCCAATCCTCAACATTTAAATGATTATTTAAATGTAGTTTTCTTAAATCAAAGCCATGGGATCATGGTGGAGAAAGTTTGTTATAGATTTGAAATCCAAACAGTATCTGCAATGCTTCTAAGACTAAGGATTAATAAAGCTTATGGGTAATTTATAACCCAACTGAACAAAAATAAGGCTAGCTTCAGGAATCTACTTGATAAAAGTTCATGCACATACGTGTAAAATTTCACTGATCTTATAGCAGAATATGACCTGAAATAAATGATATATATACTCTGGTAGTTACAGGATAAGTACTAAATCCACCTACCTTGTGGCAAAAGCATAGTAACAATTTTTTTTTCTTTAAGGCAGCTCTGAAGTAAATTAATTTTACCTTCCACTTGAAAAAGGTCAAGGTTGCTGAGCATTGCTAAAATACACATATTAATTTCTCCCAAATAAAAAAGCTTAGAATCCTATCAGGGACATTCTTACTGTCACTTACTTTTGCCAAAATATGAGAAAGAGGCTTCGAAGAGATAAACAGGATGCAGAGACAAACAAAATAGCTTTCTTTACTGTAAAAAAAAAAAAAGCGCGTTCTTAAATGGATCAATGTGCTATATTAAGCAATTGCCATGTGGCCATTTCTGCTGCTGGATTATCAAAAGTACCCAAGAAATGGCTGTGTAGATTTGGCACCCAGGTGTCTGGTGTTGCATTTAGTAGACTCTTTTGTGGGGAGAAGGATTACTCATATTTGTTGGAGAGAGTGCAATTCTCTAATCCTCCTCCACAACAGAATCCTTGTTGGAGTGAACCAGCAACAGGATTCTTATCCACTTTCCTCTAGACTCTGAGGAATTCTCCACAATTATTTATTATTTTCAGTGGAATTAGATGCCTACAGGTGGCCTCATAATGTGCTTCCAGGCATACAACCTGCTGTAAATTTTTAAGTTACATTAACTCAGCAGTATGTTGTCTTATAACAACAGTTCATTCAGTTTATGAGGAAAGGGAGAAGGAAGCAGAAAGGCAGTCTTTCGTGTTAAGCACCATTACAGTTCTGTTCCACCCTGTTCTTTCTTTGACGTTAGTAAAGGATATTTTCCAGAAGCAGCACTGCTGGCTTGTTAGTGTGGGCTGCGCATCCTTATGGAATCAGGTGGGGGGTGGGGGGGAGACACAGCCAGCAGACCTCACTATAGTGTCTCAGGGACTGGTATAGTGGATGTCTATTAAAAACAGATGCAGAGCAGTACTTTTTCTTTTTTTTTAAGGCCTTAAATGACTTCTGTTATTAAAAAGTGTTTTGTCTTTAGTGGGTTTTCATACTGTGTTAGAAAAAATTCAGCTCTATCAAGACATTTGGGTTTATCAGGTCTTTCTGCAATTTCTCCCCTACCACACATCCTATATGCTATAATTGTTTTTCCTGGCCTTTTAGGTTACCAATCGGTGAGAGAAGGAGGGGACTCCTTCATAACTTTTTTGTCATTGATATTCATGCTTATCCTGCCTTTATAATGATGCAATTGTCCACTCAATGTATACAGCCTATCACCCCTGCACATTTTAGGCTACGATTCTCAGAACTGATGAAAAAACAAAGATAATATACTTTAGGGGCAGAAATCAGATTAACATTTTAGGGGCAATACACAGGTCTATTTAAGCCTCAGAAGTCCTACTACTAGGTTATAAAACCTTTTTTCACAACCATAAACAGAACGAAATCTGTGTCTTACCATTCTAGTCTCATTAAGCCTATAGCTTATACTACAAGTAACGATGATACATGCATTTTAAGTATATATTTTATGTGTACAAAGTCATATCTATATTATTAAAAACAAAACTTTTTAAAATGTAGAAACATATTTTTATTTTCATGCCTGTAGTATAGACATGGGCAAAATTAGTAACCTAAAGTCAATCTCACACTAACCAAGTTACCTGGCTCAATGCAAGGATATTTAGACCTCTCCACTTTTCATTTTATAGTATCTGACAAACATGCTGAGATCAAGCAGCTTATATGTTCAAGAGGTAGGATGTCTTTCAGAATAAATCAGTGAATATCTATCATGCATGTACTATTCATGAAGTATTCAGGTCTGTCAATATTTATTAAGCCCCTACTATGTTCCTGGAATTCTTCTAAATGTTAGAGTTATATTGCCCTGAAAGCATTCACGCCCTATAGGACAGCTCACAATTCAGGTTCTTAGGAGCTCTGTGGGGAATTCAAAAGAATGTAAAACAATATCCTCCTTTCAAGTAACTTACTAGATTGTGGTTAATAGAGCAAATATTAAATAGTGTAAATGTGACTGTTGCTAGAAGCTATTACTATTGTCTCCATTCACCAGAAGACACTTACAATCACAGATATAATAATAATAATCCTCTATAGAAATGGATTTACTCTTTTTTTTCCCCTCAGAATATAGACACTTTTTCAAAACTTAATAGACCAAGGAAGTACTCGATAGGAAAAGAATAAAATACACATATTTTCACCTCAAAGCAAGTTACTCTATTACTATTCCTATATCATTGTAACACATTTATAATTACACAAAATTATATCCTAGCAAAAATTGTTAGTGTATTTATGGTTATCATAAAATTTATTTTAGTAACTGTAAAATGATAGTGAATATCTCTAATTCCCAAATCCATTAATAATAGGTTCCAGAGTCAATAAATGTCTTTTGAGAACATGATAATAGCTTTATCAAAGAAAGTGCTAAAAGTACTATGCTACCGTTTAAATCAGTGGTTGTCAAAATGTGGTCCCTTGATCAGTCGCCTAGCCTCACCTGGGAACTTCTTACAAATGCAGATTCTCGGATGGCATTATGCGTCCAATGAATCTAAAACTCTGGAGGTGGGGTTCCTAATCTGTGTTTTAACAAGCCTGATTCTGATGCCTGCTAGAATTTGAGAAGCACTCCTTTCTATTGATTCAAGTCAGGTTCTTGCAACACTGATCCAAATCACTTAAGTTCTGTTGTAGATTTATAGTAACAAGTTATTATTATCAATTATAGCAGATATTTTAAATTAAAAACCAGAACTTTACCTGACTGGCAAATTCTGTAACATTTGGGATATGTTTTAAACTTCCTTACATAGACCCTTATTAGTATTATATAATACTTTTTAATAGCACTCTTCCTGCTAATAACTTTATAATCATGATAGTATGTCTTGAATAGAACTTTCTCAGGACTTAAACTCTTCTCTTGATTTAAGTTATTATCATTGTGTTGGTATTATTATTATTATTATTATTATTATTATTATTATGTGGTAATGTTGTTATTGTGGTATTTTCAGCAGCTGCCCCAATTTTATTTTGGCATTAAATTGTGTCCCAGTTTAGAAGCAAGGAGAAATAGCTTCATTTTATAAAAGGCATAAAACAAGAATTTTAGATCTTATGTGCATGCGTGTGTGTGTGTGTGTGTGTGTGTGTGATAGTGTGTGATATGTGATTATCCTATGGACCATTATTAAAATTTTCTCATTCGTCTATGACACAAGGAATTTTTAAATTCTCATATTAAGAAATGTCCTGACCAAATTCTTTGAGCACTTACAAAATGTTCCAGTAATATAATAGTATAAAATAAATTTCCTAAATCTGTTTATTAGAACTACACTTGATAAAAATTTGCTCCTTAGGTTATTATATAATGGTAAAAATGAATGTTATTGGTTAAACAATTAGATTATATCAGTTATCCTTATTCCAGGTGGAGACTGTTTCATAGAGCTGTAGACCACAGCTTTTAGTTTGCTAGACCATAGCTTTCTGTTCAAGCCTTCATGGAAACACTAGAAATTCAAAAGCTAAAATGTTTAAAATGCAGCTTTCACATGCAGCAAATTGTTTCTTGTATATGCTTTAATTTCAAATTTAAAAAAACGAGTATTAAACTATACCACTCTAAACTGTAAAGCCTAGAATAGTCCTCTGATCCATAAAAACTGACTTTTGTATTTAACACAAAATAATCTTAACCACCTTTGATTTAATGTTGAAGTAACTGATTGACAATATAACCAGGATTTTTCTCAGTCTGAAGCCTTCTTTCTATTAATGAGACACTTGTTTATATACTTGCTTATATCAGAGTATAAATTTAGTCACATACATTATAATATATAATATATAATGAAGTATATTATTTCTTAGTAAAAATACATTTACTAATATGTAAAAAGAGAAAGTGATGGCCTGAGTATTAAAAATTTTTTATGGAAAATAGGTGTATCATTAAATAATAAATTAGGTAGTATTTTCCTTTAAAGCTTTAATGCATTAATGAATTTTGTAAGATTCTGTTTTCTCGAATATTATCTTGTTATAGCTGTTCCATTACTTTACAGAGTAATAGAATTTTCCCTCTCTAAAAATATATTCTGACTATAAACTAGAACTGTAAGTCCATTTTAGGATATGATCTTTTTTTTTTTTTTTAATCCACAATAGAGATAAGCAACACTGTCCAGACATAAATGCTTAAGTTAAGAGGTGGACCATTTTATGCACATCCGGTTTAGATAAAATGATTGACAAGAGATATGTAAGAAATCCACGTTATTCTTGTGGAGGAAAAAAAAAAAGTCCATTATTTTGACAGTTCACTTTTTAAGATTAAGCACTTCAGATTAACCAGAAAGGAAAATGAAATCATTTTAATAGGCCTGTCGTTTGATGGATTTAGTTATTAAATAAAATAGACACTAATTTAATGGTTAGTAGTTCAAACTTCAAACAAAAGAGTTTTGACTGCAACAGGGATGCAAAATAAGGACCAAGTGGCTTCTATTTTGGCAGAGAAGATACTTAAAATTTAGAAATATCAAAACAGCTTGTTTTTCTCTTAAATTAAATGTTTCAGTTTATCATTGGTCCTAGTTCTTATGTTGTATGGCAGATTCCTAGGTGTTCATTGTTATATTGTTGATGTTTCACATATTCTTTTTTTTTTTTTAAAGTAAACTCTCCACCCAACGTGAGGCTTAAGCTCATGACTCTGAGATCAAGAGTCACATGTTCTACTGACTGAGCCAAACAGGCATGCCCACGTGTTCTTTTTTATCTAACAAATGTTACTTTAAACCATTTATAAAGGAAAAGTCAGTTTGAAAAAATGTTGTTAATATTACAGACACCGTTATAATCTTTCTCAAATGAGTATACATATTTATTTTTTACCCATATCTCATTTGGCTTATTGTGGGCGTATATTGCTGATAATCTCATCATTAATTTAATACACATTAGTGTGCTGGTAGCTGGAAAAGTTATCACATGCGAACTTATTCATTCTCAACAATGAAACATTAATGGTTTAACATCTCTCTTTTAGAATGTTTTTGAAGTGTTTTGCAAAATTGATTTAGTCACATCTCTTGACCTTTTTATTTGTTGACTGCTACCTTATGCTACTTAGAAAGTTTTCCAATATGCTTATAAAAGCAGATCTATGAAGGAAATTGTAAACAATTATTCACCTAAGAATGTGTTATTTTATAGTTTTTGAACTCTAATTTTTAAATAATGTAAGTTTTAAAGCTGATAGTCAGTGAAATTTCACATTTAAAAAAGCTATATAGTTTATTTGTTATACATTAAAAATAAATTCAAAAATAAATAATGGATTGCATTAGGAACTATTGTTAGGAATTTAATTTATAATAGGAAACTGTTGTGATTATAATGATATGATAACTATACACTTACAAAGTAATTATTAAGACTATCTTTAAAATAATTTTAATTTTAATTTTTTTTTAATGTTTTATTTATTTTTGAGGGAGAGAGAGAGAGACAGAGAGACAGAGCACTAGCAGGGGAGGAGCATAGAGAGAGAGAGACACACACAGAATCCGAAACAGGCTCCAGGCCCCTAGCTGTCAGCACAGAGCCCGACGCAGGGCTCAAACTCACAAACCGTGAGCTTGTGACCTGAGCCAAAGCCAGACACTCAACCGACTGAGCCACCCAGGCACCCCAATAATTTTAATTTTTATATATTGGTTTCTGTCATAGGAGTTCACAGTCTTCCTGAATTCTGATTATTGTTTTTCCTACTAAAATTTTAAAGTAATATTTATATATCACACATTATACTTTAAAAAAGAAAACTTGGGACACCTGGTGGCTCTGTCAGTTAAATGTCTGACTCTTAATTTTGGCTCAGGTCATGATCTCATGGTTCGAGGATTCAAGCCTTGTGTCAGGCTCTGAGCTGACAACATGGAGCCTGCTTGGGATCTCTCTCTCCCCATCTCTCTGCCCTTACCCTGCTCTCTCTCTCTCAAAAAAATAAGTAAACATTTTAACAATTTAAAAAAAAAAAAAAGAAAATTTGAAAAGTTAGCCAATAGAGGAAAAGATAATTGGAGAAAGATACTAAGGTAATAAAAGTGAAAGCACACTTTAGTCAGGTATTAAGTCCAAGTATTAAAATTAGCATACTAAAATAGGAAATATTAAGTCTAATGTTTGTTAAATCAAAGTATCTCGATTACCCTTCCTTTCTGTTCTTTCTTTTTGATGTATAACCTCCTTTAATGCCATGACTACCTCACTAGTAAGTATCAGGTAAGATTATAATTTTAGCATTCACTTCAAAATTATATGAAAACAGCATCCAAAAATGCCATACTGAAACAAGGTCTACTTTCTTGGATCAAAATAGATTGTTGTACATTATAAAGGATACTCCCTGATGTTTTTGTAATGATTCATGAAACTAAGGGGCTGACATTTTAGCTCAAAGATTTCCATAAAATGCTAATAAAACAGGAAAACTAATTGCAAGTTACTTCCAAAAGTATTCAAATAATTCTAATCCTTGTCTTCTACTAATGCTATTTGTAATGCTTTAAAAAATCTACAAATACAATTGAAAATATTTTTTGGAGCGCCTGGGTGGCTTAGTCAGTTAAGTGTCTGACTTCAGCTCATGTCATGATCTCAGGGTTCATGAGTTTCAGCCCCACATCAGGCTCTCTGCTGTCAACACAGAGCCTGCTTCAGTTCCTCTCTCTCCCTCTCTCTTCCCCTACCCCGCTCGCGCTCTCTCTCTCTCTCTCTCTCACTCAAAATAAATAAATAAACTTTAAAAAATTAGAAAATATTTTTAATAGCTAAATTAATGGAGATTAAGTGTTACAAATCAAAGTGAGGCCATGATAAAAAACCATCACATGGTGATTTTCTATCTCTTAGGAAAACATAACTACTTATAGGCTGTCCGGTCTTCAGGGTGATTCAGCGTCTCAACCTAATGTAGAAACAATTCTAAAATACAAAGAGTTACATTTATATACTTTTTAAATTATGATCTATTTTTCTTATAATAAACTTTAGATGAAATTTGAAATTCTGTTAACTTTTATCCTAGTTTATCTCTGTTTCTTAGTCTTCATAAAGAAATTCCATGTATTTCACAGACATTTCATATACCTTAGTTGAATTTATTTAGAAACATTTAAAATGTAAAATAACCTTTTAAATAATATTTATGTGTTAATTATATTGGTTGACTTGAAAACTAGTCCTAGTGTGTCAAGGGAGCCACCAGTTATTTTTAATCAAGAGCTAAAAATCCAGTTTGACTTAGAAGATTCTAAAATGATTTCCTGAAATGATATTTGGTACATGGTGATTACTGCTTTTATGTTCTTCTCTTTAACTTTACATGTTGTTTATCAGCAGAAAGAACACTTCACTTATGGTAACAATCTGTTTACAGAAATTTGTTTTAAAAGAATTAGCTTCATTTTGATTTCTCTCCATATTTTAGTAGGAAGGGTATTTATACCAATTTTGCTTTTCACATTTATTATAATACAAAATTACACTAATTTAAGTAATAAAGTTTATATTCAGAAAAGGCATTTTTCTTTGTTTTATTTTTATCTTGCAATATACATAATTTGCTTACTGTGGCCAGACCCGTATTGCTACATAAATGAATTATTTTAGAAAAATGCATTAAACTTTAACATTTAAGTTCCTTTTGTAGCATGTATTTTTCAGAACTATTTATGTATCATTAAATGTTATACATGGCTACGTTATACATATCTACATATTTTATTTACATTTATTTATGAGGATTATTGTATTTCCACCCTGTATTCACTGTGATTATTATATTTTTCTCCAAGATATCTAATTTTAACCAAAAAAGTAATCTGTCCATGTGAATTTCTTGGTATAGCAAATTAAAAGTTTTATCTACAAATAGAGGTAGATGGAAGTACACAAACTTAGTATTTAATATGGTCTCAGTTTCTGTCAATTTCATGCTCACTTATTCTCTTCATCTCTTTTTGCAAGTGGCCACTTCGTCATATGTTTTAACTGTAAGAGGATGAAAAACGCAAAAGTGCCCACCATCAGCATAAAGTGAGGCATTTTAAGCTCCACTGTGCAAAATGAAAGTGTAATATTCACTGCAGAGAAGACTTAGAATTCTATTATCTTGTCATTTATACCTAAAGGCACTTTGATTTCTGGAATAGGTTAAACAAAGGAAATTTGGAATGGATTCTCTTTAAAATTTTGTGAATTTGAAAGCCTGAGATTTGAAGACCATTGAATACGTTTAGCCATTTTCCAGACAATCCACAGATAGAGGATAAATTGTGATGTAATTAGCTATGCATGTCAAGGTATGTGAGCATTAAAAAAAAAAAGAGGCTGATTTTGTGACTTATACCCTAGCCACCAAGGAAGTGGGTTAGCACACTGCAACTGACTTCCCAATTCTGGAAAACTGCGCATATGCTTCTGGCCTTGAATTTGGGATTTCCTCTTGAAGTATAGGTTTATACTGTCCAGAAGGGTCAGGAACAAAATAGGCAGTGATTATAGAAACAGTATCTCTCGGTTCACTCCTACATCCTCTAATACTCCTGATGTGATCTGATCTATAATTGAACCTCACAGGGTGAACTGTTTGCCCTCAAGCTTCATCCAGTCCTGATGGATTCTGGGTCCAGGTATAGGAAGAAAGACTGTCATATCGATAATAGAATTGTTTTCCGGGCTTAGTGTTAGAAGAGACTTAAGTGGTCATTTGGTGCAACTCCTCTTATTTTAAATGCGGCAAACTGAGCTCTAGAGATACTGCAACTTAACTCTCTTACTAGGATAGTATTTTCTCTAGTAAAAGTCCTGCTGACAGTAATAACAAAATTATGCAAGTCATGAATCACATCCAGATCAACACACATATGGTTTGACCTGTGAAGTATTTTTTATTATCATCACCTTTATTATTACAAAAGTGGTCATTATTCCAAAATACTTCTTCCTCACATGCAGCTTATCCCTAATTTTTCCATTCTTTATTCAATCACTGTATAATCTTATGAAACTTATTTAATTTACAAGCTATTTTAGTGAATTTTTGAAGTGATAAATATTGTTCAAACATAACATGACAAACAAACATTGGATTCTTTTCTGCATTATGAAACATACAGGCAGGAAGGACAACTCTATGTCTAGTTATTACTGCTAATATTTATTTTAACATTAAAAATAACTGATTTCCACATTCAACACATCTTCTCATTGGCATTCACATGAGGGCACCATCCCCTCCTTTTCTGTGTAAATCTGATTAACGGGCTGCTCCCACTGTCATTTTGCACACAAAACTTCTATTCCATTTCGACAACAATCCTATTTACACAAAGACCTCAGGGTTGAACATTTAAAGTACCTAACCATTACTGAATATTGAATCATTTCTCTCCACATAAAATTGCAAATGTGGTCTGAGAGCCAATTTCCAGATTACCTTGGTTGAGTAGTACTAATTACTTCTAAACCGAAGCTGCAGCCACAGTCTGCCAAACCCATGCTGGATTCTTCCAATGTCAGGTGAGCTCTTCCCACCAAGTGATCATGTCCTACTGTAGAATGCTGTACGATCACTCACGCTTATAGTAATGACTCTCCACACAAATAATGCTAGTGACAAATAGTCATAATAGTAATGTGTACTTTGCATTTGAATGCCTACCATGTAGCAAGGCACTGTATGCAGTATCTATTACCTCATTTCATTCATTTCTGAAAATGATCTTATGTGTCAGTTATTACTGTTGACATATTATAAATAAGATAACTGAGTTTCACAGGGATTGTCCCACAGACAAAGTCACACAGCTAACAAGTACAAGAGCCTGGGGCTACTTTCTACTACAGCCCTCATTCACTTCTTTCCACTACACCACCATTTCTATGCCTTCCTAAAACAACCAGCAAAGATGAGTGAGGCCTGAGAACATCGGTTTGGGCACTGGTAGAATTGGGTGCTATCCTTGTTTCTGCCACTAGCTGAAATGTGACCTTAAATCAGTACTTGTGTGTCATTTCCCTCATCTGTAAAATTAGGTGGTGGAACTAGCTTTAGCCTTCTGTGAGTTTTAAGTAATCTCAAAGAAGGTTCTTTTTTTTTTTTTTTTTGGAGAAAGAAAATTGAAAAAAAAAATTGTTCACAGTTACAATACCATTGAACAATATTTCTCTGGTATTTCCCAGGTTCTCATCTGATTTTATAGCTTCAATCACAGAATAGAATCCTTGTTGATATACAAAGAAGAACATATTCTGACCAGATCAGTGAAGCACGGAGAAAGATATGAAATTGACTTAACGTGGGTCAGACTCTTACAAAGTTTGAATTTAGCATCATGCATTTATTATGCTGCATATATAAAAAAATTAAATGAATGATGTGAAGCAAGGTGGGAATACAGTACAAGCATAAAGGATATTTATAGTATGTGTGATGAAGCATAAAAATACATTTATCTCCCTCAAAAAGCAAAATGTTGGATATATTCATATGAGACACCTTAGGCTATATCAAGAACACTATACTTAAATACTTAAATGCATTTACATACTATTCATGTAAATATATTGGCCTAACCATAGCAGCTCTAAGGATTCATGATAAGCTGTGAAAATTGTCTGTAAAAGATAAGTGAATGACCCTTTAAAATAGAATAAAAATTAATTATAGTACACCAGCAATTTTAGAGACATATACATACCATTTTGAAAATCTGTGCTTTTGAAATGTTAGCCGTTCCTTATGTAGTTCTCATAGTGATGCATCCATATCACATATACAGTTTCCTAAACATATTGTATTTTTCTTAGAACATCAAACATTATGTCCTATGTCAATTTTGTAATATTTTGAAAGAACAAAATATGGTATAGTAAGCTGACATATTTTCCTTCGTTGAAATATTCTTTTGTGTGTAAACTCTTTACAGATTTTTCTCACCATTTTCTCCTTTTCTAAAGTTGACAAAAATGTAAATGATGGCAAAGTGAAAAGAATTATCATTTCTTTCAGCAGTTATTACTCTATGTTTCCTTATTGCTATTGCATAAATATTGTCATAATTCTACAAGTTTTATACTAGAAGTAATAATAAATAATTCCTTCACATAATTTGTGAGCGACTTCTTGGAATATCTGATTTTTGCACACACTAAAACATGTCACTTAAGGTGATTTTGAGTTAGCAGAAATTTTGCCAAAAAAAAAAGTGTTAAGTTTGATTTCTCTCATTAATACATTCAATGTGTATTTACTGAACTCCTACTGTGTGTCAGCCACTATGCAAGTTGCTGAACCTATATTGCTAAAATGCAAAGTTTGATGCCTACATGAAGCTTCCATGCTTGATATGAGAGACCAATAAACAATTAAATCAATAGAGAGAAAAAATAATCACAAATTGTGAAAACTTTCACAGAGGAAATTAACACATTGAGGAGATAGAGATTAATTGATGGAGGCCAATCTAGACAAGGTGAAATGGGGCAATTACTGAGATCCTGAAAGACAAAAATGAAACCAAGGCTTGATGAAGTGTTCTAAGCAAAGGCACTGTTAAGTGCATAGACATCAATACATACCAAAATATTTTAGGAATACATTCTCCAATTTGTCCTTCAGTTTCACTAATTAGTATGATTCTCCGGAAATCTCAGCTCTCCTGCACAAAGATTGTCTGAAGAGATAAGCTTTTTTGAAAAGTTGTAGTAATTTGGGAAAATAAAGAAATTACTTCTAAGAAACAGCTTTAAGAATGAAAATGGGTGAAGTAGTTAATACTTAAAATATTATTCTTTACTAGATATTATCTTTTTAAGAAATTAATATCTCAGAGCAATGATCTGTGCTTGGATCTTCTGTTTATAACAGTCTATGAGAAAGATTAATGTGTTTTTATAGAATATAATTTATCTTGATAAATTTTTGTCTTTATAGTAATAATGACTTCTTATTTATGTCTCCTTATTCACAATGAATGCATTTGATTCCCAAAATATACACCAAAATAGAGGAAGACAGAAAAAACTAAAAATTGTTTGTTAAAAACATCTAAAAATATTTTCATGTGAACTTATCATTTCAGAAAAAATTACATGGAGTGTCCAAAGATTAATTTAATAAGTATTCTGTCATCTTATATTATACATAGGTGCTAGTTAGAGAGCATTTTATTTTGCTTTGAAATATTTACATTGCACCACCAAGAAATGAATTAAATAATATCTTATAAAATTATTAGAGATGATTTTATGAAAATTAGTTTAAGTGAATTTTACATACAAATTCATAATAATAATGGCATATCTATATAACACCAGAGCAAATTAATGAAAAGTAAGGGGAAAATCTATTATATTCATTTTGTGTACAAAATGTAAGGATTTGCCTTTTTTATGACTACTTTGAAATTTTTTTAGGCCCAAATGTTTTTTTATTTTATTTTCTTCAATGTTTATTTATTATTGAGAGACAGAGAGACACAGAGTGTGAGCAGGGGAGGGGCAGAGAGACGGGAGACACAGAATCCAAAGCAGGCTCCAGGTTCTGAGCTGTCAGCAAAGAGCACAACGTAGGGCTCAAACCCACAAACTGCAAGATCATGACCTGAGCTGAAGTCAGATGCTTAACCAACTGAGCCACCCAGGCACCCCTCTTTTTTTTAAGTTTATTTATTTTGAGAGAGAGAGAGAGAGAGAGAGAGAGACAGAGAGAGAGAGAGAGAGAGAGTGAGCTGGGAAGGGGCAGAGAGAGAATCCCAAGCAGGCTCCACACTGTTAGTGCAGAGCCCAATGGGGGACCTGAACCCACAAACTGTGAGATCATGACCTGAACCAAAATCAAGAATCGGCTGCTTAACTGACTGAGCCACCCAGGTGCCCCTAGGTCCAAATGTTCTTAATTGACTGATATAAAGTGATAACAATTGAATATAAAATTGAATAAGTTCACAAAATATACATTTTTAATCTGTTTTTTTTTCTTTTTTTACTTTTGAGAGAGTGCACACATGAGTGAGAAGTGGGGGGCAGAGAGAGAGGGGGAGAGAGAATCCCAAGCAGACTCTACACTGTCAGTGCAGAGCCCAGTGTGGGGATTGATTCCATGAACTGCGAGATCATGACTTGGGCCAAAATCAAGAGTCAGGGGCTTTACTGACTGAGCTACCCAGGTGCCCCATACAAACTGTACATTTTTAGTCAGATGATAATGCTACCTGATTTTGAATAAAACTTTTAAACTTTTAGTTTTATTATAAATAAAGCTAGTATGTTTTATAAAGCTTTAGCCTAGTACAGTACTTGGAATAGTCATTATTCAGTCTTCACATTATTTCTGACAATTCTAATTCTCATTTAAGTACAACTCTAATCTGATATCAATTACACGTCATTTTTCAATCAATTTTTAAAAAAATAGAGTTTAATATGGAGCTAACACATCTCCTCTGAGATAAAAGTAACAGAATTCTAATCCACTTTGGAGAAGGTAGATTCTAGAGCGAGCATTTTGCAAAATTTGGAGATATCAAGAATTTTTCAGTAAGGTCATAAAATAAGACATGCAATAATCTAATATGGAGATTAAAGCTTTCTTTAAAGTGAAAGCTAAATTCTGGTCTCATGTTAAGGGTTACAAAATAAAAGCTTATCCAAAGAATGAATGACCAGGTAAGAATCATGAACATCTTTTCCATTTTTACATAAGAAGGAATAATTTTAAGAAAGAGGGAGGGGCACCTGGGTGGCTCAGTAGGTTAAGTGTTTGACTTTGGTTCAGGTCATGGTCTCATGGTTTGTGAGTTCGAGCTCCGTGTGGGGCTCTGTGCTGACAGTTCAGAGCCTGGAGCCTGATTCGCATTCTGTGTCTCCCTCTCTTTGTGCCCCTCCCTCGCTTGCACTCTGTCTCTCTGTCTCTCAAAAATAAATAAAACATTAACAAATATTTTTTAAAGAAAGAGGGAATAAATAATTCAAAAGCATTTTATACATATTACACAGATAAGGTAAATTGAAAATTACGTTCCAATTTCAGTTAGGTTGTTAGGTTGTTGAGGTTTTAAGCCAGCTAGAAATATTTCTACTTGTGTATACAACAAATGATGTCATTGAATATAATCATTAAATCTTGGTAAAATAAAAGTGAAGGTAAAATAAAGCAGATATTTGTGTGCAGATAGTGATTCAGGGAAACATGTATTAATCTGGAATCCACTTGGCAGAGTTAGGGGGCTTTCTGTGGTTTCATATTTCTTTATGAAAACTTCCTGGTGCCGATCACATTTTATTGTAATTATTCACATACCTTCTTTCTCCAAAGAGCTCTGTGAATACACAGCAGTCCTCTCCAAATTACCTGTTATCTCTCCTGAATCTATGGTAGGTACTCCATAACTGTGAAAGGAAAGGATAAATGAATGAATGAGAAAAGAGAAAGGCAAAAGAGATAAAAATAAAATTAGCAAACCATAAGATGAGAAATAGAGGAGAAAACAATCTTTTTACTCCATCCTACTTACAAAGCCATGGAGAAATGGAGAATGCTGAATGATAAATTAAGAAACTATACATTTTTGGTGCTCCAAAATTTATTAAAGATTTGGCTTATTTTGGTAGGAGGGAAGAAAGGGGGTTGCTAAACTATGATCTCCTTCAGGAAAGTTTATATTCACACAAGGATATACACCACAATTTCTTCACATCTTTACACTCTTGCCTTCTATCACATCTTCATGGCATCTATCATTAGGATATGATTCCATTTTCATGGCCAGATCTTTATAGCTCTTTTGGGCTGCCTCATCGTTCTACAGACATTTAATCTCATATGCTTTCTTATTTCAATAGTTGTCCTTCAAGCAACAAAGATGATCTGCATGTAAGGATGCTGTTTCCTCTAAAATGTCATCTTAGACAGTATAGAAGGGTAAAAATAGAAACAATTTTGGATAACTAACACTATAAGAGTAGCCATCTGCTTCTCAGAAAGATACGGATGTGTTTTCTTGTTTCTTTCCTCTAACCAATCCAAAAGATTTTCTTCCTAAAATCTAAGATTATGATATTTCTCCAAAGAAAATTTCTGATATTTCTGACAAAATGTATTAACTTGTGAACACCCTGGATGAACTTTAAATAACCCATCAAATATTGCTGATGGATAGATACTACATAGAATGATCCAGCAGCCATATGGAGACCCGATGGACAATCGAGCTACCATTTTCCAGATTGAGAAAGCAATCAAAATGAGGAAAATGGGAAGAGTACCATACCAGATGGTACTCCAGCTGAACTATACAAGTGTGGGTACACAGCAAATAGTGAATACTTTCACCACTTGTTCAAAACCATATGGACACAGAAAGATAGATGGAGATATTTGAGGGACACCTATTTCTTAAGAGGAAAAAGGATAAATTAGGGTACTAAAAGCTACTACTGTGTTAACTGACAGGAAGTTGCTGACTTCAATTTTGTGCTATCTAAAATAATTTACTCTGGGATATTATAATCATAACAATGTCCTAGAACTTCACAAAGTAGCATTTATGAAATAACAGAATAAAAATACTTTAGAGAATATGTTGAAATATACTGAGTTAATTTCAACTGAATTTTTTTTAGATCAAAGTTAATAAAAATGCAAACACTCCAAATTTTAGGTGTTATTTATTATTTCTTTATGATATGAATTGCACAGTTAATAATATTTGAGGTCATAGTTTTTTAAAAAAATTTAAATTTCAATGAAATAAAGTAACCTAAAACAAAAAAAGTATTTAAAGGCCTAATATTTAGAATTTATTTAGGTTATAATACTAGGTTGCACACACTCCTGTCATTGAAAAATATTTAATCTAATAGAAGCCTATAATGAAGCTTTTTTTTTCTTTCTTTATGTAAAATATAGCAGACGATTTACTTGCTACTTATCACAGAAGGTCTTGGGCAATCTCAGACAAAGCAAGAGACTATATTCTTGCTGGTTTTGACCTCTAAACATGTGTCAATGCCAAGTTCACTAATTGTACACCCAGCATAAATATCAGAAAGTTCAGCCAAAAAACAGAATCCTGAAGTATGAAATAAAGGTATTCATAAAGAGAAGACATATGTTTTGATTTTATTTTATGTTAGTTACTGTTTCCAACTAAGAATTTTATTATGAAGCTGCTTGGATGTTTGCTGTAAATGATACATGAATACAGATAACTCCATTGATAACTGAACCAATGAAACTGTTTAAACCCATGCTGACTTTTGCAGAATATTTTAGCACGCAATGCTATACTTATCTCATCTACACTTGTAGAATACAAGCCAAGGAAACAGATAGGAGGCTTCTAAAGGTAATTTTAGAGATAGTATCTTAGAAACTTGTATAAATGGTAGTTCAAATAATATGCAAACAACTGAAGTTCCACATCTAAGTTTGTAGGGAAGAAAGAACTCAGAAATATGTTCTCCCACAAACATAATTGTCAAAATACTTAAAACCCACACTCCCAAACTGGTTGTAAGTAAACATTTCAAATGCCATAGTCATAAAATTTACTAATTTATTTTTAAACAGAGGCTACCTCAATTTTAATGACATTATTATTATTATTATTATTATTATTATTATATCGAAAATGGAGCATTTTCTCTGTGCCCCACACACAGTGCTTAGTTTGAATGGAATGTCTTATTTAATTCTCACAAACACCCTGTGTGATAGACATTTTCCCCCATTTTATGGGTAGAAAATGGATACAGATAGGTTAAGCAATTTTCCCAAGACAAAACATTAGCAATCAGGGCAGGCTTTAAAAAAAGCAACACGTGGGGCGCCTGGGTGGCTCAGTTGGTTGAGCATGGGACTCTTGATTGTGGCTCAGGTCATGATCTCATGGTTCATGAGACAGAGCCCCAAGTTGGGCTCTGTGCTGACAGCATGGAGCCTGCTTGGGGTTCTCTCTCTCTCTTCCTGTCTCTCTCTGCCCCTCCCTCTGCTCGCACTTGCTCTCTCTCTTTCAAAATAAACTTAAAAACAAAATAAAAAATAAAGCAATACAAGTGAACAGCCATTTATTTTTTTAAGTTTATTAATTTATTTTGAGAGGGAGAGAGGGGGAGAATCCCAAGCAGGCTCTGTTTTGTCAGCTCTATCTCATGAACTGTGAGAGTGATATCATGACGTGGGTGGAAATCAAGAGTCTGGACACTTAACCGACTGAGCCACCCAGGCGCCCCTGAAAAGCCATTTCTGAACTTAATCATCATGCTATGCTGCTTGCCTTGGAATAATCTACCTAAAACATTATTTTTAATATTCATTCATTCATGTATTCATTCATTCATTCTTTATTGAAGTGTATTTGGCATACAATATTATGTGAGTTTCAGGTGTACAACATAGTGATTCAACATTTATATACGTTGAGAAGTGATCACCAGGATAAATCCAGCTACCATCTGTTAACCTTACAAAGTTGTTACATATTATTAACTATATTCTCTATACTGTACATTGTACCCCATGTCTTTTTATTTTTATTTTACACCTGGCAGTTTTACCCTTTTATCCCCTTCCTCTATTTTGTCCATCTTCTTATGCCCCTTCCCTCTGGCAACCATCGGTTTGTTCTCCGTATTTATGAGTTTGTGGCTGTTTTGTCTGGGTTTTTTTGCTTTAATTTTTTAGACTACACATATAAGTAAAATCATATATTTTCCTTTCCCTGTCTGACTTAGTTCATTTAGCATGATACCCTCAAGGTCCATCCATGTTGTCATAAATTTATTATTTTCAGAGATGAAGAAAACTTACAACACTTAAAAGGAATTTTATTTCTATTTCATAAGCAACATTAAGATTTAGTTGCTTCTAGATGAAATTTGATACTGGTGATTTTTTTCCCTAGGGTTTGGTAAAAATTAATATTCTAAGAATTCTTGATATATGTAAATCATTTTGCCAATTCAATAAAAATTAACTTTAATGTTATTTTTACTTACAAACTGATCAATACACTCCCAAGGTATTTTATCCTTCATATATATATATATATGTATACATATATATATATACCATATATATATATATATGTATACATATATATATATATACATATATATATATGGTATATATATATGTATATATATATATATATATATATATATATATATATATATATACAGTCTTTCTTTGTAGGGAAAATATTGATAATGCCTAGGTCTATGTGAATAACATATATGAATAACTCATAAGATCGTGAAATCTTAATTCAAGCATGACGCCAGTTGATGTCATGAGAATTAATCAAAATACTGGCAATCATGAATATGTAAAAATTAACACTTGACTGCTCTATGTTTAAATGGGCAACATCACTTATTCAAATAGTAACTCTTCCCTTTCACCCGGACAGCTAAATCTCAGCTATGAATGAAAAAGGCAGAAATAGACGGGATCTGGTAAAATTGATTTTTTTTGCTAGTGAGATATTATTACACTGATGAACTGAAAAATCAATTTATAAGCTACACCATGAAGGAGTATACTTTTTTTTTTCATATGGAATGTATCTTAAGTTGAAACACTGAAAAATAGGAGACCATTTGTGTCATATCTAAATATTTTATATGGAGATGTCAAAAGTCTGATACACTCACTCTACTTCTCGACTTGTGACTTGTGTGTATATCTGCAGTTGTCATTCATGAAAGTAACTAAGGCACAGGTGTTAGACCCTACCTACCTTGTAACCTTGCAGCCAACTCATTTGCAGCATGTAAAGTTACATAATGGATGTGTCTATGTGCTGGCTGCCTCCCTCTCTCTCACGTTCTCTCTTCCTCTCTGCCTCTCTCTCCCTTCTTACTTTCTTCCCACCCTCCCTCCCTTCCTCTATGCAAGCTTCCACTATGCATGGAAAACTATTTCCCAAGATCACATAGGGGAGAAAATTCTTAACATGTTCTGTGTTTATTGTAAGTAAAAGTCCAATTTCTCTAACCTCTGAAAAATAAAGACTGCTTTCCTGTGAGCATTTTTTCTTTCATTCCTCTATTGTAAGGTAAAGATTAGCCTGGTGGGGACATAAATAACATGCTCTAAATTATTCTTAATGCCTATTTTCTTTATGATTAACAAATAAATGTCTTTGTGGTGTTTGCTCTGTCAGGTGGCATATAAATGCTAAATATTTGCTACTACTTACAAAGATCATGAATATACACAGGCAACATGTGCTGGCTTCATGAAAAACTCTGAAACATATATTCACGTTTTGAAGGATTCTCAAATTTTCATAAGTTCATATTTCCTAGTTTCAGTAATTCAAATTCAGTAACTATTTCAGCTTTCTAGTTTAAAAAAATCCCTCATTCTGCTATAATGTTAATTTTAACTAAATGACCAATAACTTCTAATAATGGAACTTATTTTTTCAAAAAAAAAGAAAACACAGTTTCAGTATTTTTAAGCAACTTACAGATTTTAAAACTATGTGTATATACATATATATTCTTTTAAAAAATTGTGGCAAGAACACTTGGCACGAACCTACAGTAACAGATTTGTAAATGTGAAATACAATACTGTTAACTATTGGATGTTGTAAAGCAGATTGTTAGAATTTACTTATCTTACATAACTGACACTTTATAGCCATTGAATAATAACTCCTTATTGCTCCCTATCCCCAGTTCCTAGAAGCCACCATTCTACTCTCTACTATGTGAGTTCCACTATTTTAGATAATTCATATAAGTGGAATCATGCAGTACTTGTGCGACTGTGCCTGGATTATTTTGCTTAACATAATATTCATGTTGTTACATATTGCAAGAGTTCCTTCTTTTTAAAGACTAAATAATATTCCAGTGTGTGTGTGTGTGTGTGTGTGTGTGTGTGTGTGTGTGTGTGTATCACATTTTCTTTATCCACCCATCCATCCATGGACATTTAGGTTTTATTCCACATACTGCTATTGTGAATATTGCTGGAATAAGCATGGGTGTGTTAAGATCTTGATCTTGAGATCTTGATTTCAGTTCTTTGTGTAAATACCCAGAAGTGGGATTACTGGGTCCTATGGTAGTTCTATTTTTGATTTTTTAAGGAATCTCCATACTGTTTTCCATAGCAGCTGCAGCAGCTTGCATTCCCACTAACAGGGCACAAGTGTTTCAATTTCTCCACATTCTCACCCACACTCATGGTTTGTTTTTCCTGTTTTTGTTTTTGTTTTTGTTTTGGATAAAGTCATTCTAACAGGTGAGTGGTGGTTTTGATTTGTATTTCTCTGATGATTACTGATGTTGAACCTCTTTTCATATCCCTGTTGGCTATCTATATGTCTTTGTCAGAGAATTGTTTGTTCAAGTCCCCAACTCCTTTTTCTTTTAAAAATTGAGTCATTAGATTTTTTTGGCTATGGAATTATAGGCATTTCCTACATATTTTGGAAATGAATCCCTAATTAGATGTATGATTTTCAAATATTTTTTCCATTCCATAGGTTGCTTGTTCATTCTGTTAACTTACACACAAACACACACACACATAATCAAAACCATTAACACTAATAAATTTAGTAAAGTTTCAAGATACAAAAATCAACATATACAAATCAGTTGTGTTTTGGGGCACCTGGGTGGCTTAGTAGGTTAAGCGTCCGACTTCCTCTCAGGTCATGCTCTTGTAGCTTGTGGGTTTGAGCCCTTGTTGGGCTCTGTGCTGACAGCTCAGAGCCTGGAGCCTGACTCAGATTCTGTGTCTCTCTCTCTGCCCCTCCCCCACTCACACTCTGTCTCTCTCTCAAAAATAAATAAATGTTAAAAATTAAAAAAAAATCATTTGTGTTTCTATAACAATAAACTATTTGTAAAGTATATTAAGGAAACAGTCCCTTTATGATAGCATAAAAATAAAATATTTAAGAATAAACATAACTAAGGAGATCGAAGACATGTACACTGAAAACTATAAACATAGATGGAAGAAATTAAAGAATGGAAACATGAACAGATGGAAAAATATCCTGTGTCCATGAATTGCAAGACTTAATATTGTTAAAATGTTCACACTACCCAAAGCTATCTGTAGAGTCAATGCAATCCCTATCAAAATCCGAATGGCATTTTTTTTTTTTTACAGAAATAGAGAAAACAATTATAAAATTCCTAAGGAACCAAAAGGACCAAAGAAAACAAAACAATCTGGAGAATTATTAACAAAGGCAGACACATCATGCTTCCTGATTTCAAGCATATTATAAAGCTACAGAATGGTATTGGCATATTAAAACAGTATGGTACTTGCATAAGATACAGAATAGAGAGCTCAGAAATAAATCCACACATACACAGTCAACTAATCTTTGACAAGGGTACTAAGAACACATAATGGAAAAATGATCGCCTTTAACAATGGTGCTGGGAAAAATGGTTATCCATATCCACAAGAAGGAAATTGTATCCTTACCTTACATTGTACACAAAAATCAACTCAAAATGCACTAACACACTTAAATGTAAGACCTCTAACTGTAAAACTCCTACAAGAAAATTTCAAGGAAAAACTTCATGACATTGTTCTTAGCAATGATTTCATGATTTGACACCAAAGCACAGGCAACAAAAGAAAAAAATAGACTATATCAAAGTATATTGTGTATATTCTTCATATATGTGTATACATACACACACACACATACTTTTCTTTAATTTTTAAAAATGTATTTATTTTTGAAAGAGAGAGAAAGAGAGAGCACTAGTAGGGGAGGGGCAGGGAGAGAGAGAGGGAGACACAGAATCTGAAGCAGACTCCAGGCTCTGAGTTGTCAGCACATTGTCTGATGCGGGGCTTGAACCTACGAACTGTGTGATCATGACCTGAACTGAAGCCGGATGCTTAACCGGCTGAACCGTCCTGGCGCCTCCACACATATATATTCTTAACATATATTTATATATTCCTAATATATTTTTTAAATATATATTCCTAATTATATTTTTTAAATATAATTTAACTTAGAGTTATAGAACATCAGTACTGTATTCATGCTTGATGTTTGGTAAGCATTTAAAGTAATATAAAATTAAGGGTGCCTGGGTGTCTCAGTTGGTTGTGTGTGTGACTTCGGCTCAGGTCATAATCTCATGGTTCGTGAGTTCGAGCCCTGTGTCAGGCTCTGTGCTGACAGCTCAGGGCCTGGAGCCTGCTTCTGATTCTGTGGCTTCCTCTCTCTCTGCTCCTCCCCTGCTCACACTCTGTCTCTCTCTCAAGATAAAGATTGAAAAAAATTTTTAATAAATAAAATTATATTCTCAAATATTTTAAAAGTGCATGACTTATATTGCTAGAATTGGGAAAATAGATCTTTTCAGTTACTTTATAATCAAATAAAATAGCTACCTTTTTTATTAACCTGGAGAAACTACAAATATTAATATATAGTATGTGATATTAGCAATTAGCAGCCTAGTTATAACAACCAGATCCCTTTTCCTATTAATATAATTCAAATATTTCCCCACATTCTGAGTTAAGCATATTTAAAGCATTTTGTCATGTGCAAATATAAGTCATACAATATCATTATATTGGTAAAGAAATGTGCATTTTTTGGCAATTTCAAGCAGAATTGCACCAAGTTAGAAATAATTATGAATGTTTTGGTTTGTGACATTGAGGTTTGTATTTTCATTTATCTCAGAACTGAGAAGTCCTGGAAAAATGTGAACTTTTATAAGAGTTGGGCTTCTAGTCCAGAAAATCTTGCTAAGGAGATTATAGTCATGACTATATTGCAAGGATAATTTATGACACAAACTCCTTCAAAAATATTTTTATCTAGATTCTGTAATATTGTTCATCTGGGGTTGAAAGTTAACTTTCAACATGTATGATTAATTCTTAATCCTACAAATATATGAGGCTTCTGGCTTACTCAGAAAAGCTTTAAGAAACTGATGGGACAGTTTTAGGACCAGGAATGGAGTATGTTTTATTCATCTCTCTAGCCCATGCTTCTACCCTCAAGTTCATGGTTGTTTAACATGTTTACCCCCCTAAGACACATACATGTTGAAATAGTAGCAGAAGCAAAGTTGAATCTCAGGTATACTCGCTTGATATCAAAGCTTATAGGTGCATTATCTCATTCATTTCACAAGTTCTTACTGGGACCATTCCCTGTTCTAAGAACTTTGGACCCAACCACATACAAAGTTCATGCCCTCATGCAGGCTTTAATGTGGTCAATAAATAATAAGCACATAGTAATAGCTCCTCTGGAAAAAATAAAGCAGTCAGGAGATAGAAATTATAGATTAAGAAGTGCTACATGACATTTGATCAGAGAACTGACTGAAATGAGAGAATAAGCCACTTGACTTTCTGCGGACAAGTGTTCCAGAAAGGAAACTAGAAAGTGCAAAGGCCCTTTGATAGGAACATGCTTGCTGTGTTCAAGGATTCGATGCATCACGTATTTTATTTTTTGAACCTATGTCCTGGTACTTGCTTTTTCCCTGGCTTGGAATTCTCTTCCCTTCTCCACCTCCTATTATTCATCCTTAAGACTCACCATCTTCCCCACTATACATTCATGAGGCCTCCGTACTGGCCCAAATGCTTTCCTTCACTGCTGCCATAGCACTTACCCAAACCTCTAGTTAATTATTTTTCAAACATTGCCTTTTTCTCTTCTTATATTTATCTGCCCTACTTGACCATTAGTGCCTCAAAGGCAGGGGCTTTTTCTAATCAATTTTGATTGTCCCAGGGCCTAGTACTGCTCAGGATATCACAGAACTCAATGAAAAGAGATGGAAATATTTGGTTATAAAATAATTTTACATAACCTGTTTTCCTTTCCTCAGATTATAATTGGAAAATCTTGATTTAAGTCACATCCTCAGGCAAAAACAAATAACTAGGCCCATTTTGGGGAGATGCTGTCATTACAAAAGATTCCTAAAATTAAAAATCAGCACTTTTCTGTGAATATGATTTGTAAAAATTCTGAAAAGACCTTACACAAATTTAAGTAGCTTTTGTAAATAAAATAATATATTAAATATTAATTGTTTTATATCAATTGACAGCAAATGATACTAAATGGCATAAATACACATATTTTTTTCTTGAAGTAAGGGAAGCATAAATGTAAAGTTTTAAAGGAGAATCAAAAGACTAGAGCTATTCCAGGTTGAATTCTTGCTTCATCAGATTTTCATAGAGTGATTATCAAACTGTGAAATAATTTACCTGGAACTTGTATTTATATTGTTTAATGTAATAATAAGAAAACATGTTAAGAGCATTAAGCTAATAACAAAGATAAATCAGTGGCACACAGTTACAATTTCTCTTTCTGACTGCCTAGACATAGTTAAAATTACATATATGGTTGAATTTTGTTAATTTATGCATTTCTTATAAAGATAGTTCATTTGCATTTTAAAAAGTTTGAAACATTATTTGGTTATCCTAAATGTGTTATTTCCTCTGGATATAAAACACATCTGGTTGGATCATTTTGACAAAGTACTGCCTGATAGGCCCAGAATCAAACCCAATCATATGGTCATTGAACAAATGGCCACCGTATTTCTTGGATTTGTTGCTAGTTTATTCTCTAGTGTAGTTGCTCTTTTCTCATATGGCAGTGTCCTGTCAGCTCTCAATTAACTGCACCTTTTTGCTCTGTATATACTGAATACTGCTGACTCAGCTTTTTTTCATCCTGAACAATGTCCACCTCACCTCCTCATTCCATTCTCCCCTGATGGGCATTTTCCTCCATCCAGTTGTTTGAACTTTATCAGAAATTATGTGAATTTTTACTCTTCTAGGCACTTTGATATGCACAAGGGATACCCACTAATGAAAAACAAACAAATCTGGCTTAACCCCCAACAAGCTAAGGATCTAGGGATGATGGGAGATATCAGAGTGGGGACAAGCACATAAATGGATAATGTCAATACAATAAAAAACATCATGGGAAATCTGTATAGAATGCTAGGTAGACTCAGGGAAAGATGCTCAGTTCTCCTTGGCAAGGTTTCCTGGAGAAATTACCACCTGAGCTGAATCTGGACTGAAAATAGCATTTAGGCATAGAGATCATTTAAAGGAGAAGAAAAGGCATGTGCAGAGATACAGCAAAGTGGAAAGGAATGCGAATAATTAGTGGACCATATGACCAGAAACAGAAGTCTTTAAATCTTGAGGGTAAGGAGTATCTCTGGAAGGAACCTCATTTGAAACAATGTTTTGTTTTAATCTCTGCTAATCCCATATCTGTGCAAATAGGCATTCAATGAGTTTTTATTTGACTAAATGAAGATTAAATTGGCAAATGTTTGGCAAACTCAAGGCTGTGCACTGTTACAAATGAGAGACTCAGTGTTACAGGATATACCAAAAGGGTAGTAGACCATTGAGATTTTCAACTTTTAAAATCTGAAGTTTCCAAGTATGCAAACATACATAGAAATACTGATAGAATGTTAGCCTGTTTAAGTGGAGAAGCCCCTTTCACCAGAACTGCCACTCTCCTTTGAAGACCATTTTATTTGCACAAAAAGCTGTGTGGGGGGGGGGGGGGCGTGTGTGTGCACGCTCGTGTGTGCACGCATGTGTGTATTTTAAATGTTTATTTTTGAGAGAGAGAGAGAGAAAGAGTGAGCACGAGTGGGGGACAGGAGGAGAGAGGGGGACAGAAGATCTGAAGCAGGATCTGTGCTGACAGGAGAGAGCCTGGTGTGGGACTCTAACCCACAAACTGTGAGATCATGACTTGAGCTGAAATTGTATGCTGAATGGACTGAGCCACCCGGGTGCCCCAATGTGTTTTAACCATACCAAGAGAAACACTTTGTATACAGAGATGGTTAAAGAACTAACAAACAGCACTGATACCCAGTGAGCAACTAGACTCACATTCTAGCTGAGTGGTTCTCTCCAAATTACCAGAGCTGACAAAATAATTCAAATTGTGAGCTTCAAAAATGATCACAGTTTTTAAATGTCATAAACTTTGGGGTAGTTTGTGAATAGTCAAATTTCAAATGGTAAATAAATGGTAAGGATCTAATATAAATACCAACTCTCACATTTCCAGAGTCTTCCTAGGTGTTGTTTCTCTTACCTACTTATCGGAATTATTAAGGCTCTCAGACTTAAGGACTGCTGAAGCAGAAAGAAAACTCCTGAATCAGTCAGTTGTCCTCCTTTCTGAGCTACCCTTGTCCGTACCTCCATTAAGCTAAATATCCTAAAATTGACTTAATTGCAATACCTGAAGGCAAGTTTGCAGTATGTGAAAGTGCTTTGGAAAAAAAAAATGAAGTGCTCCAATATTAGCAGGGCTGCTGAAAGATGAGTGACACATCAAAGAGATTTGAGCTGGTTTTTCCATGATAACTTAAGGGACTCAAAGTCCTCCTAAATCAAATCAGTTCTCTAATATATATACTCTGGTCTAAGCTTCAACAAAGCACTAGGAATAGAAATTTAGTGTTATATTTATTAGCCAACACAAACAATTGAACCTTGATAGGTTACTTTTTTTCTCAAGAGAAAACTTCCTTCAAAGCCCTATAGAACTGTAAGGACTTAGAATAACTGGAACTACTATAACCTACTAGACAATTTTAATAATACTATCATCATCATCACCACATAGAAAAGACTAGGAAACAAAGAATTATAAAATGTGATGAACTAGAATGTTCTTTTATGTTTGGTTTTTATTATTGTTTTTAATTACAAGATGATATACAAATTTAAAACCAATATATAGAGAATAAAAAGAACATCAATCTCCATCTCAACCACTTCCCCTTCCCTCTGGTTTTCCTTATAGACAATGAATACTAAAAAATACATTTACTTGTGGATGCCTTATCCACTGAAATAATATTGAGCTCCTGGATTTGATTTCATACTCACCAGAGAGTACCTGGATTCCATGCTGCTTCATTACTACCTGTGGAAATGATTTGTCTTTGACCAGTAGGCTAGAATTCAAGTCTTTTGTTTCTCCATAGTCAAACTGGTATGGATTCAAACTAAATGTGGGACATTTCTATTTACACCATTTTTTGGGAGTCTTAGCAGGCTCAGTGACTATTTCATAGTATATATATCTTTAAGATATATACTTTAGAAGAGGTAACTTTTGTCTTGCATTGCAACATATGATGCATTGTTAAAAATAACAGTTTTGTGGTAAACTCTTCAAATATCCAAGCCAGTCTTCTAGGGTTACAACTGCCAACAGGGGACAGGCAGGTATGGTAAATGTGTGAAATGGGGCTGTGCTGCCCTGGAAAGTACAAGTCCTGTGTAGAGGGAACAGCTGCTGTTCAGTTCTAGCCAATCGTCACCGTGTGAGAATCTGGGCCCAGTATTGTCAGAGCTTCCAAATATTCAAGAGAAGCTGAAAACCCAGAGATTCATGTAAAAAAACAAATACCCTAGTGTTCAAATACTGGCTTAATTTTTAAAAAATATTATGCAGGACAAACATTTGTGGGCCAAAGTCAGTCCATTGGCAGTCAATTAGCAATCTCTGCCACCCATATATAATCACCACTTTGTTCTTTTTATCCACTGATTAATTTATAATTCACATGTTTGAGCATTAATCCAAATGTGTCTGGGGGGGGGGGGTCTCAATAATCTGGATCAACACATTTCCATTTTTGTCAGCCATTTGCCAATGTTGCTCTGTTTCCAGGATAAAAAGCAATTTGCCCCACTTACCTTGGTTGTGGAAACATGTTTTACTTTTCTTTTAAATCCTAACTCATTGAAATATTCACATAAAATCTTAATTGTGTAAATAACCCCTCAAGAAGCTGATGATGGGATACAATGATAAGTTAGGTATGGTTCATAAGAAGCTTGCTCTCCAACATAAAGAGAAATAAACAGGGGCGCCTGGGTGGCACAGTCGGTTAAGCGTCCAACTTCAGCCAGGTCACGATCTCGCGGTCCGTGAGTTCGAGCCCCGCGTCAGGTTCTGGGCTGATGGCTCAGAGCCTGGAGCCTGTTTCCGATTCTGTGTCTCCCTCTCTCTCTGCCCCTCCCCCGTTCATGCTCTGTCTCTCTCTGTCGCAAAAATAAATAAACATTGAAAAAAAATTAAAAAAAAAGAGAAATAAACATTTTCTTTTTATTTTAATTTTTAATATTTATTTTGAGAGAGTGAGAGAGAGAGAGAGAGAGAAACAGAGTGTGAGTGGGTAGGTCAGAGAGAGTGGAGACACAGAATCCAAAACAGACTCCGGGCTCAGCTGTCAGCACAGAGCCCAAGGCGGGGCTCAAACTTACGAACCATGAGATCATGCCTGAGCCAAAATTGGATGCTTAACCAACTGAGCCACCCAGGAGCCAGAGAAATAAACATCTGAGGAATTGTACATGTCATTACCTTAACCTAGTGTTTTTCAAACTTTGTTCCATGGAACCTGAAGAGTTTGGAGTTGCTAAGAAGCACGTTATAGAGGTAACTGAAGGCTGTCATTGGAAAGGTGGATTTTACTTGAAAACAAAAAGTTTGAGAATATTTGTTCATCAGATTAAAGAATTTCAAATTTGATCTGAAGGGGTCTTTTTGTAAAGTTTATTTTATTTATTTTGAGAAAGACTGCAAACAGGGGAAGAGCAGAAAGGGAAAGACAAAATCCCAAGCAAGCTCCGTGCTGTCAGCGTGGAGCCTGACAAAGGGCTCAGTCCCACAAACCATGAGATCATGACCTGAGCTGAAATCAAGAGTCAGCTGCTCAACCGACTGAGTCACCAGGCTTCCCATGAAAGGGGTCTTATCTTCAGATCAGAGGATTCCTTGTGATCCACAGAGGTCTTTCAGAGGATCCATGAGCTACCTGACATGCAAATGGGCCACAAATGTCATTTTTATTACTTTTATTATATTCTCAAAAGAGTTTGTGAACCAACATATGATATTTACAATAAATAACTAATATTTAAAAGTATGGATTCTTGTGGTGCCTGGGCAGTTCAGTAGGTTAAGTGTCTGACTTTGGCTCATGTCATGATCTTGTGGTCTGTGAGTTCCAGCACCACGTCAGTCTCTGTCATCTTGGAGCCTGGAGCTTGCTTTGGATTCTGTGTCTCCCTTTCTCTGTGCCACTTCCCCACTCATGCTCTGTCTCTCTCTCAAAAATAAATAAACATTTAAATATTTATGAAAAAATAAATAAAAGTATGGATTCTGAAGTTAGAGTTACCTAAGTGATTCATCTGGGACTAAATGCAAACTTTTTAAGCTTCAGTTTGTTCATCTGTAAAATAGGAATAGAATAGCGTCTACCTCATTGTGTTGTAGTGAAGTCTAAATGAGATAAGCAAATATAAAGGACACAGCACAATGTCTTATAGTATGCACTCCATAAATGTCAATTATTCCTATTGTTGTCCTTGTTACTGTTGTTTAACAAACTCAAACACATAGGGAAAGTCACAAGAAATTAATATGCTATTTGTAAACAACAGAGGGGACTGAATAATTATTTCTCCTTGGATGAGTCAGTGTAGACTTCCAGAAGATGGGCCATTTGACATGGGTCTTGAAGATAAGTAGGAGTTTTACCAAGAGACAAAGTGGGAGAAAACCTTTCCAAAGTGGGGGCAGGAACAGTATGGCTAAGACATAGAGTATTTGCAGGAATTGGAAAGTTTAGTGAGTGGTGAGAAGGTTGTGCAACTTACTCAATAGAAGCCAGGAGTGGAGAGGCAGGAAATGGGGTTGGAGAAGTAAATTGGAATTAAAATATCCTGGTGAGTTTGATTTGTAAGCATTATGAAGTCAATGAAGATCTTCAATGAGAATATGATCAAATTTTTAAAGGAAGATAATTCTTACGGTGTTGTCCAGGATAAATTCAAGTAAAAAGGTAACTAACATTTGTATGCATTTAATGCATGCCAGGGATGGTTATAAAACAAACAACAATAATTTTCTCAGTGAACCTAAAATGTTCAGATTATCACTTCATGTCATATGTGACAAAACTGAAACTTCAAATGGTTAGCAATCCAAGAGCACATAACTAGTCAATTATGCAGCTGTGCTTTTAATCATTTTGAAAGATTCCAAAGCCCCTTATATTTCCACTGGTCTGTGTGGTTGGGAAATAGGATATGAAACTATTGCCATTCATCTAGATGAGAGGTGATATAGGACTCATATAAGAAAGTGGCAATAAGGATTGATATTCAGAAGCTATTTCTGAAGAAAGCAAGGAGACATAAGAAAAAAAATCAATATGAAAAGAGGAAACAGAGGGGTGCCTGGGTGGCTAAGTTGGTTAAGCGTTTGAATTCACTCAGGTCATGATCTTACAGTTAATGAGGTTGAGCCCCGCACTGGGCTCTGTGATGGCAGCTCAGAGCCTGCTTGGGATTCTCTCCCTCTCTCTGCCCTCCCCTACTTGGGCTCTCCCTCTCTCTCTCTCTCTCTCAAAATAAATAAATTTTAAAAAAGAGGAAACAAAGTACCAGTCAAGGCTAGTTTAGACATTATGAGATGGGAAAGCATTAACACAACTGGAAACACTCAAGACTAAGAATCTAGTAGATGAGCAATGATTTGTGTGTGTGTGTGTGTGTGTGTGTGTGTGTGTGTGTGTGTGTGTGTGTGTAATATAAAGGAGCATTGGTACAGAGAAAATTTAAAGTGTGGCCCACGGGATTTTAGGTGCCTATAGGACATCCAAAGAGAGAGGTCCATAAGGAGTTGAAAATAGAGCTGTAGATAAGTGTCAGGACTGGCCAGTACATACTGTGGTTGAAGTCCTGGGGATGATGGAGATCACTCAGATGGAATGTGGGGAGGAGAAAGGAAGCACTGATATCATCCAGTTGGAATGACAGGTTTAGAGGCTTTCTGCACTAATGAAAGGTCGAGGTATTCAGGACAGTGTCTTCGTGCCTGCACTTTTGAATCCCTCAGATATTTTTTACACTACAGTCACATAGTAAATAGTTCATGAAGTTTATTTGAGTAAATATATGAAAAGAGCATCAAAAAATAGAACCTAAAGAATGGAGAAAAGGAAGGGGCCCAGAAAGGAAGTTGAGAAAGATTGGTTAGGTGATAGGATGAAAAGAGAAGAATGCAAGCCAAATGAGAAGAGTATTTCAAAACACAGTTGGGGGGAGTAGGGAAGAGGGGAAAGTGGGTGATGGGCATCAAGGAGGGCATCTGTTGGGATGAGCACTGGGTGTTGTATGGAAACCATTTCGACAATAAATTAATAATAGAAAACATATTAAATTTTACATTTAAGTTCTGTGTAATACACTGCTTGTAAAAACAACAACAACAACAACAACAACAAACACATAGATTTGTCCCAGAGTTTGAAATGTGATCCCCGCTCTGGGCACATAGATTTGTCCCAGAGCTTCAAAGTGATCAGTTGGGACAAGGACTTAAAATAGGACATTGGGTTTGGGAATAGGAGAACACTGGAAAATGTGTTTCCTATTCTAAACTTATCACTGGAACTAATCACTGGATTTTGGAATATATCCTTTCATGAGTTGGGAGTCAATCTGTATAAGGCAAGTTTCCAAACCCACAATTTAGCAACATAACTGGTAGTATAGATCTAGTGTAAAAGACTAGCAGACAATTAATTGTACTGAGTTTCATTACAGTGTCCCAATTTAAAGTGCTTCCTACTGATAGGGGAAGCTAAGTGTATATTAAAGGGAAAAAATAAAATAAAATATATCTCCACTGTGATTCTTAAACAATTAAAAATCCTCCCAATAATGCATTGATTTGCTTACAGATTTAAAAATTTGGGAGTCAGTTAACATCTTCTCATACTGAAAAACACAATGAGAATGGAAATATAAATGAATAAAGGGATGACAACTCTTTGGGGAAAAAAAGCAGATGTCTTTGATATTTCTGTTTTTCTGTTTCATGCTTTCAGTGTTTACATCTTTACCTAACAAGCAAATAGCCACTTAAAAACTCAGTCTAGTAAGAATCAGTATGTTGTTCCTGGAAAATTAATGACTCATGAATATGCTACACATTTTTGTGACTCAAATATTTTCACTGTTCTTCCTGGACTTTTTGGATAATAAATATTCAGATATATTCGATTATATGATATACTGCTGTTATAATATTTCATTGAATACTCGAGACTAGAGCATTTGGACACCAATGACACTAAAATTGAATAATAATTGCATTGAATAGTATTGTTTTGTCATTAAAATAACGTTAGAAAGGAAAAGCAAGTGTAGTTTCTTTACAAAAATCAGGATAGATGTCCTCTAAGCTTTGTATACATAACAGTGCTTTACAATTTTATTTAGATAATGTCTTATAAACTTCAAAAATAACAACCATGTTTTTTTGTTTGTTTGTTTTTAAGCCCACAAGAGAATCTGACACCTCTGAGTTACCGAGCAATCATTGATAAGAACTAGCATGGCCTCTTAAAACCCGTAATAGCTAACGGGAAGTATAGCTATAGGCAACAGAGTTAGGGAATTAAAAATGTCAAGCAACACTAATAATTCATGCATCCTGGGACCATAAAGCCAGCAGCGTGTCAATAATAATGACATGCTCTTTGGAAAACAGGTAAAATTAACATACTAGTGTTTTAAGTTGAGAGAATATTACAGAACTTTGGTAAAAAAAATAATTTTCTCTCACATATGAGGTTGTTGATTTGTGTTCTATATGTTGTTGTTACTTATTATGCCTCCTAGATATGTATCCCAAATGCAGGCCCGCACAGACTGTCAGTTGACAAAGGGCCTGACATGGTGTAATAGTGAAATGTGTAGGCAATAAAAAGAAATGCACAAAATAAATATCCATACCTGAACAAGTCAAGTGTGCTAGAGGATACAAGTGACTTCACATGCAGGAAACATTTATGAAAAGAGATGACAGGATAATGAAGGATACCTTTTTAGGAAGACTACCCTTTTGTTAAAACAAAATTTACTGAGATTTGTTATTTTTATTATTTCCAGATAGCCTGTTTTAGAAGCCACACTTAGAAGTAAGACTTCAATCTGATGTTTAAAAAGCTTCTTGGCTCTTTAGAAATTCTTTTTTTTTTTTTTTCATAGTCTTCACTTTTGAAGGAAGCTTTAAGAAAACAGCTGCATTTGAAGAGGAAGGGAATACCGGACCCAAGAGAAAAGGGAAATTGTGTTTTATTGGACGATTTTTTTATTACCACTCTGGGAACCAAAAAAAGTGACATAGGCTATCAAATAACTCTCCCTCAAAAAAATCTTTAGATCAATCTTTAATGAGAAAGAAAGAAAAAAGAAAAGAAAAAGAAATTCACACAAGTCCTGTTTTATGCACACAATTCTATATCTTTTTTCTAACTCATCAATATGCTCATGGTTCTTAAATTTAGCATTTGAATTAAATACCAAGGGCCTTGAATGACACTCACTCCCCCTCCCCATTAAAAGGTGTATAGATCAATGATATGGCATTGATGAAATCCTTGATATGATTTGTGACCCTTTAACTAACGACATTTCCTCTAAAGTGACAAAATCACAACAAAACATAAAAAAAGAACGCCTCATTACAAAGGAACCCGCCATACATTATTTAAATCTTTCCCTCGGAGACAGCAAGAGCTAGAATGCATACTGAGTAACCACTCAACATGAAATGATTCTTTTTCATGGAACTCAGAGCACTGATTTCTGACTGGTCATTATGAGAAAAACAAATACCATCTGCAAATAATAATTAGAATGTAATATTATTTAAGCTTCCGAAAGAACATAAAATATGTATAGAGAAGCTCTAAAGCTAATAAAAATATAATGTAGATTACTTCAAAGCATTTCACATTTGTATTGCTCAATTGCTAATAAAATGAAACAATGTTAAATCCACTTTCTTAAGTCCTATTAAAAAATCTCTCAGTTGAATCAAGAATGGTTCAGCTCACTTGAAGTTACAGCCTGGTTTAGGAAAATTGCATTTTACTGCTCTTCTATTGATTTTTAGCAAATTTAAAACTGTCACTATCTGCTGATTCTGCTTATCTTTGAATTTAAAACGTCCATAGTATTTGCATAGCATTGAAAAATTACTGTTTCAACATATTGTATTTTTAATGCAGCTCTCTTTTTGTGGTTTATATAGCTAGCTTGCTACTAAGAGGACACTTTGATGTCATACTCCTTTGTAGCATACAATGAAATCTCATCTTTTTCTTTAATCAGCAATGGCATATTGACTGAAAAATAAAACCATTTCTCATTTCCTTCCTTTTTCCCCTCGCTCCCTTTTTTTTAAATATCATCATTGCAATTGTTTTGCATTTGTAGTTTTTAAAAAACTCTGTATTACTGGGTAGTTCAATACTTTAAAATTATTTTCAAACAAATACAAATCATCTTCAAATTAGCCCAAGCAAGATATGAAAGTTCTTAGCTCACTGGTGAAAATTCCACCCAGAGATAAATAGATCATTCGGTTCCTGCTATCCATAAAACCATGTATATAAAGTACACATAAAATTCAAGTCACAAGGCATTTGTTGAACGCTAGTCCCATCAATTATGCTTTATTTCCCTATGATTGTGCAAATGATTTGTTCAGAAGATGAGTTTAGGGAATGTTTAAATATCTTGGTAAACAATTAATGAACATCAATCAATATAAAAACCAGATTTTTTTCTAACTTCTATTGAATGTGATTCTTTTCCTAAAATAGACATTATCAAACAAAAGCTATAGACTCAGTTGCTAAGCATCCATTAAAAATGTAATAGCCACATGTGATGAAAGTCACATCACTATGGCAAAAACAAAATTCGCATTTTTCATGCAAATTCACTATGATTGTAGCTTTCAATACGGTAATACAACTGTAGGGGCCTATCAGTAATTTTATTGTAATCATGGAAAAATATATTATAACATTATATTTTAGGCACATGTAACAATTTTCACATTTCTGAGGCTTGAATTTGACGAAAAACCATAGCATTTTGCTAACTATTTGAACTTTACTCTGGAAATTTTTAAATTATGTCAGTCAAAATAAACTTAATATTATTGGGTTGTATACTGAAAATACAGTTTTGTTTGTATTGTTTTTAATGTGAAATCTTCCAGTCCACCTTGCAGATTTGAATTTTTGACATAGCTGTCAGTTAAGGAAGAAATTGGGATGAAGTGGGAGGAAATCAGGGTTCATTAAATGCCTATCATTCATTCAACAGGCTTTTCAACTTGCTCCTATTATGCACGGAACACTGTGCTTCTGAGGGTCTGGTACTGAGCAAACTTCATACACATTACCTCAATGCAATTCATTCATAAATATTTTCCATACCTATATTTATTCAGTAAAAAAGTGCTAAAACAAAGGTTACTTGTGATGTTTCCCCTGAATAAAAATCAGCCGACAGCACCATTGTTCTTCCATTAAACTTGAGAATGAGAAGTCATGCATTATATCCAAGTTATTCTTTTCCTAAGATCATTCTTTCATATCTGTAGTTACCAGCTTAGGGACAATATAAGAAAAAAAACATAGTAATTGTTAATACTAAGGCAAAGATCCTTTAGTAACTTTAAGATTTGGCTTTGAAATACCCTAAGTGAAATGAATAAACTCTGATTAGTTGCTAAATATTACAGCTTCAGGTTCTCCAAAGTCAATGTTATTTGCAAAAAAGGCACTTAAGGTATACATTAAAGTAATCTTCACTGGAAAAAAGTTAATTTTATAGCATATTTGGTGAGTTATAAAAGTCTCATTCTGTATGGTTTTATAATTATTTCTTAGACACTATTTTCACACTTTCTTTGGGATTTTAGAAAAATTTACTCTTTTTTTTTTAATTTATTTATTTAGGGGTGCCTGGGTGGCTCAGTCGGTTAAGCTACTGACTTCGGCTCAGGTCATGATCTCACAGTCTGTGAGTTCGAGCCCCGCGTCGGGCTCTGTGCTGACGGCTCGCGGAGCCTGGAGCTTGCTTTGGATTCTGTTGTCTCCCTCTCTCTCTGACCCTCCCTTGTTCATGCTCTGTCTCTCTCTGTCTCAAAAATAAATAAACATTAAAAAAATTTTTTTAAATAAATAAATAAATAAATAAATAAATAAATAAATAAAAGTAAGCCCCGCATCACAGTTTGGATCTCACATTAAAAAATAATTATTTATTTAAATTCAAGTTAGTTAGCATACAGTGTAGTATTGGTTCATCACTGATTCATCACTTACTTACAACACCCAGTGCTCATCCCAACAAATGGCCTCCTTAATCCCTATCACCCATTTAGCCCATCCCCCCCACCCACTTCCCCTTTTTTCTTATTTTTCCTTCTCTTCCCCCATGTTCATCTGTTGTGTTTCTTAAATTCCACATATGAGTGAAATCAGGATATTTATCTTTCTCTGACTGACTTATTTTGTTTAGCAACATACACTCCAGTTCTATCCACCTTGTTGCAAATGGCAAGATTTCATTCTTTTTTGATTGCCAAGTGGTATTCCATTGTGTGTGTGTGTGTGTGTGTGTGTGTGTGTGTGTGTGTATATATATATATATATATATATATATATATATATATATACACCACCCCTTCTTTATCCAATTTAGTTCTATTGTCTTACACTTGACAAAAGGGAAGTATTGGATATTTTAGCATACATTAAGCCAAGTGCTTCAATTATTGATAATAAGTATACAGACCAAGTTATCAAATGTGTGCCATTTTGTCACCCATGATAAATTATGGAACTTTTCAATATATGGGGATGATCTGATAGCACTTTTTTGTGGTCAAACAGGGACATGTCAGCTGATGAAGGGCATTCTTTTTCTCCACTACCAAGGGCTGAGTCCATTTTTTTAACTAAAAATGTTTGTGATTATAAAAATAATTTCATCTAATTTTATGAAATTTTAAAAACATTTTATTTATTTTTGAGAGACAGAGACAGCACAAGTGGGTGAGGGGCAGAGAGAGAGGGAGACACAGAATCTGAAGCAGGCTCCAGACTCCGAGCTGTCAGCATGGAACCCGACACGGGGCTTGAACCCATGAGCTGTGAGATCATGACCTGAGCCAAAGTCAGATGCTTAACCAACTGAGCCAACCAGGTGCCCCTTAATTTTATGAAATTTTGAGAATGCATAAAAGTGTAAAGAAAATTAAAAGAACAGAGGAGTAATTTCATTTTTTCTGAAGGTTGTTATGCACTTTAAATGTATTTTGATAGGATGCAGAAATAGGTACAAATACAGATATGCACACACATGCACATAGGATTACTCATAAATTTATGTAATCCTGTTTTACAGTTGTTTTTCCAATGTCAGTTTTCATTATTTAAAGGCATTTTCCATATTGTGGACAATCTTAAATAATTTAATTATTTGTAATCTCTCTTTCTCATATAGTGTATTATAATTTATTTACCCAATTCAATTTGGATGGATGTTTAATTTCAATGAAACATGTATTTTGGTGTTACAAATGTCACTTTCATAAACACCTTTCAGTACAACTTTCAGTAGGTATTCTAGTTTTTCCTTATGACAGATTTCCAGAAATAGAATTCACTGCCTTAAATGATAGCAATATTTTAAGGTTCTTGATGCATTTTGCAAAATTGATTTTTAGAGGGGTTACCATGTCATTCCCACTCGCCATGTGCTTAAAGTGGAGATCTCATTGTATTTATATCATTTGTGTTTTTCATCTCAGTGAAACGTTACTAATTTGGCAATTGGAAGTGTTGTCACATGTTATGTGTGTCGTCTATCAGCTAAAGAGGAAGCCAGACTGCGTTAAAGATATGGGCTCACAGCAATAGTGGGGTCCTGCAGGTGATCTTCCCTGGCTAGAATTTCTCACAAATAAGACCACTATGGAAATTTTACACAGGGCAGCCTTTGTACTTGACCTGTAAACAAATAACCTCTCTTGGGGCAGAAAGAAAAGACTTTCCTAAAACCATGAATCAGGATAGCACCCTCTTTGTCTTTATACTTTTAAAATATGGGCTTCGTGTTAAAATATGCTCATAAATTTATAGATGAAGAAAATTCTTCAGTAGGCAACTAGAGACATAATCTATCCATTCATACTATAGCAATAATTTTTCAATGTAATAGTGTTAATTATCTTTGCAAAATGGTATTCAATCAAAATAGCCATTTTCTCAGTAGTTGCTGAATGATTTAGAAGGAATCACATGTGATTGTCTAAAAACAATGCTTTATCTATAACCTTATGTTGTTTTATATAGCTTTATATACCAAAACTGGCAAGAGCATGTAACAGTATCACTGACAATCAAATCAGGAAATTATTTTTACTTTTCTACTTTCTAATAAATATAGTTCACTAATTATATTTAGTCTATATTTTGGGGTAGCAGAATCAATTAAATGGGTGAATGGAGCTACATTTCTCAAATTAAATTTTGTTATTTAAACTGAATTTCCCTTAACAAAAGATCATTTAGACTAATTCCATAGGATGCCAAACAAATTCACTCAAATTAGTCATTGAACTATTGAGAAAACCTTAGACCTGCCAATTTCATAGGAAAAGTAGTATTCTAATTAGCTAATAGTTCAATCAAGAATCTAAAAAAATAGTAAAGTTTATTTGACAGAAAATATGTTCAATTAGTACTTGGTAAGAGACTGTTATAAGAATCATAACTCACAAATGGCATAATTTATAGAAACTCAAAGTTGTAAAATGGCTTAATAGGAACCATTAGTTGATAGTGTTCTAGAAATAAATTTAGCTATCATAGAAATTTATTCACAAGTGAAAGTTTTCTTGTGTGGTCATCTGGAAATCTTTTCTCTGAACTACTAGTACTCAGGACTTATTTAATTATCGATTTGGAAAAAATCTGAGAGGAAGAACTATTTCTAGATAATAAGTGACATAGCACAAACTCACCTCATTTGTTTCTCTCAATGCTATAATGATAATGTACATTTCTTATGTGTTTAATAATTTCTAGACATTTTTACTATGCATCAATTCAATATTTGTAATAAAGCTAATAAACAGTGTATATATTGGGTAAATTTAATGCATTATGTGTGTTAAGGAATATCAGAAATCTTATATTAGAGATAGTTGGTATAGTTTCATGTGATCTGAACTTCAAAACGAGAAAATGGATCTGTCATGTCCTATAATGATGAGAAAAATCCATTGTTAGTCCATTTGAAGCACAAAAGGTAAAATCATGGGACACATATGTTGAAACCAACAGGTTCTCCAAAACTTCCTAGCAGTATGATAAACTTCAAATGTACTTCAGTAAGTTCCTCGAAAAGGATTTGATGTTGAACAGTCTTCTTAAGTCATTTCAAGTACAAGAGCTTCCATTAAGAAGTCTGAGACAAATAGTTACAGATTGGGTATTTTTCTGTAATTGTGATCCAATTTCACACTGGCTTTAAGGTCACAAAAGCTCAAAGGGTATTCCTGATACATGATCTCAATCTACAACAGATGAGACCAGCCTTCATGAGTACATGTTGCAATGAGACTATCTTCAAAATTGAAGAGATTGTTATGGAAGTAGGGGCAGGATAATATGTCAGGAAATATACAAAGGATTATTAATAAAGCGCAATGAACATAGGAATCAATTACTTAAGTGTCACAGGTTACTGACATCATAATGATGACATACAACTTCTTTCAGCCTTCACTTGTGTTTTTAAAAGCTTTGGAAAGAAATACAATTGACCTAATCTATCATGGATAGACAGACTCATGATCCTTTTCCTCTGCAAAACAAGACAGACTTTTTTTTTTTTTTTAATTTTCCACTATTGGACACTCTTCCAAAGTTTAAGGGCTATAGAACAAGTGGAATAGCTTTTATTTTATAGTTGTGTCAACATTACCCAATCGTGGTTGTACAGCTGGTTATTCTTTAACTTCTCTTACACTCTTGGGAACCCCTGCCCTCCAAGACATAAAAAGAAAATGAAGTTGCTTTGTGGTAGAAGAGATTAAAGCTACATATAACAATTTCTAGACAGAAAGAATTGTTAAATTTTGAACACAGTAAGAGAAACTGATAAGTCTATGTCCCCCTCTCCCCCAACCCTCTCTCTTTTCCTCCCATCTCTCCCTCTTACCTCTCTAATCATTTTAGACATCTCTCTCTAACGCTAAAAAGCTTGGCATGCTTCATTCTGTTTTAGAGACTGTGATTATTATACCCAAGTTAGATGAGAAACATTATATATTAAACTAAAAAATAAAAGAGGTTTAAAATAAAATAAATTGAGTTACTTAGGTATGTCACCTTACTGTTTTCCCCAAACAGTAATTAATAATTACCTCAGGAACAACTGCTCAGAAATTCAATTTACTACTTTGAACCCCCAATGTTTTGTTAAAAGTTTCAGGAGAAAAAGAAAAAAAAAACAACCAAGTCACTATGAAAAAAAAAAGAGTCACATTTGCTAATTGCATTTACCTGAGACATAAAGCTCAAATCTTTGGTTACCATCATCTTCATCACTGGGGACACTGGAAGCAATCTGTTCCAGTAGAAAGCTGAGATACAATATACAGAAATATCTCTTGCTAAAATTTAGGCTCAAGCAAACACACAAACAAAGGAGCATGCAGTTGTTTAAAATGTTATCACTTCTTTCAAATCAAACACAGAGCTTCCCAACTGGCGTGCCGATACACCCTGATGTGTGCAAATGGGCTGTGGGTGTGCCAGGATAGCGGATGCTTACAACCCTCAGGGCTTCTGGGTTGGGCTTGGGGCCCAGACCTTCCCTAGCCTTCAGTCTCTGCTGGAAGAAGCCTTTTTTTTTTCTCCACCCCAGTGTGCTATACAAATGCTATTTTCAATGAGTGCCATAATGTAGAAAAATTTAAGAAACCTTCTGTACAATATACATGGTAGATAGTGATGTCAGTGGTAGTATTGGGAACTACTGTAATTACAATGATAAATACATAAATGTGGGCTTGTAAAACCAATGGAAGGAAGAGAGATACCTTCTTCTTCTTCTTCTTCTTTTTAATTTACCAGTTTTAAAAATATGTTTGTGTTTTTGTGTTTGATGCAGTTGCCTTCAAAAGATCCCAGGGAAATATGAACAGTAAAGGAAACTATGAAAAGGTTTAACTCTCTTATATTTACAGCATAAGGATTAGTAAAAATCTCCTTCATTCTGATAAATAAAACAAAAAGGGTATTTATTTTGATATCCTGGCTTTCTATTTTCATAAGTCAATTGCACCACTCCATGGACATATAGACCACTGCTGAGAAAGCCCATTTTTTCCATATCTTATTTTTACAACTATAAATGAAATTTTAGGAAAATCTCAAAGACAAAGTAGTTCATTTGCTTTTCTGTGGGTCTGTCAGCTATTAAGAGTTTATGTTTCTTAATCCCCATTTAGTGACCTGTACATTTTCTTCTGATCTTTGGAAATACACCCACAGAAATTAGCATAACATTCTTGGCTCTTGAAAAATTCTTCCATTTTCCAAAGCATCCACACCTATACAACTGTTTCACTCAAACACAACAATCAAACAAACAAAACTGATGCTTATTATTTTTAGTTTCTGTGGGTGCAGAGTTCTATTTTCAATTGAATTTGTTTCAATACGGTCTTTTATTGCCCTTAGCAGACTTTGCCTTTAGAAGAATTTCCTTGTGAAAATGTAGCAATTTGATTGTATGTATGTGCTGTAATCTTTTTTTTTTTTTTTGAAATGGAAATAATACTATAGAGAAATGAAATACCAAAAAAATCTAAGCCTTGACTACCACATAGAATTAAAAACAAAAATGTAGGGGCACATGGGTGGCTCAGTTAAGCGTCCAACTGTTGCTTTTCGCTCAGGTCATGATCTCACATTCTGTGAGATCAAGTCTGGCATTGGGCTCTGCACTGACATCTTGTAGTCTGCTTGAGATTCTCTCTCTCCCTCTCTCTGTCCCTCCTCATGCACATCCACACACTCTCTTTCCTTGTCTCTCTTGAAATAAATAAATAAACTTTTAAAAAAGGAAAAGAAAAAGAAAGAAAGAGACCCAAAACTATAGGGTAGAAAACATCACGTGTCTCAGGTCCATCATTTTAACCCACCACATTTCATATAAACATTAGGTATGACAAGCCAAGAGTGTTTGAAAACACTTCTTTTAGAACAAGTATAAATTTACAAGTCATAGCTATTTCAAACCTCAATTTTTTAACATCCCATAAAATGCAGATAAATCACACAGTAATTTTAATGTATAGATATTAAGAGTCAGTCACTATATTACTGTATTTTATATCTTATTTAATTTCACAGCTTGTGAAGTAGGAACTATTTTCCTTACTTCACTGCGCTACCACCACAGCTTGAAATATGAGTAGGATTATCAAAGTGAGCAGAAAAATGCCAAGTTCAAAGATAAAATCATATTTAAGGGGTGCCTGGGTGGCTCAGTCAGTTAAGTGTCCAACTTCAGCTCAAGTCATGATCTCACAGTCTGTGAGTTCAAGTTCTGCATTGGGCTCTGCACTGACAGCTTAGAGCCTGGAGCCTGCTTTGGATTCTGTCTCCCTCTCTCTCTGGCCTTCTGCCACTCACTCTCTGTCTCTCTCTCAAAAATAAATAAGATAAATAAAAATAAAATAAATAAAATTAGTTAAGGGGCACCTGGGTGGCTCAGTTGGTTAAGTATCTGATCCCAGTGTCATGGGATCAGGCCTGAGTCAGGCTCTGTGCTGAGCATGGAGCCTGCTTGAGATTCTCTCTCTCTCTCTCTCTCTCTCTCTCTCTCTCTCTCTCTCTCTTGCTCACACATGCAACCTTTCTCTCTTTTTCTAAAATAAATAAATAAATAAATAAATAAATAAATAAATAAATATTTTTTAAAGATTAAAAAAATAAAATGAGTTAAGAAACAATGGAATAATCCATTGCCCCAAAGACAATAGAGTCGGTATATTGAATTATATTCTTAATATAAGTAACATAGTTTTCTATGTAGAAGAGGGCTAGTTACAATTCTATTTCTGCTTGTGTTCTATCCCTAATTAAAATGAGTGTCTTGGCAAGTGGCTGAAATCTAAAGAGACAAGAGCCAATGTTCTTTCAAGAGAATGTTCATAAAATTCAACTTTATTAAAAGATTTCTTTCAGAGGAAAGGGAAAATCCTAATTATTGAGATCTCAAGGGTCCCAACTCTATCACCATAGACATTATTATAGTAGATGTAAATGTCAAGTTTTAAAATCCAGAGTGATGAATACCCATGGTTAAAGTACTGGGTTTTAAGCAAAATATTCATAATTATTCCATATACTATCTACATTCTGTACATTACACCTGGCATGGAGATTGCAGTATGTGAAAATAGATCTAACATGACTGCTATAATCAGTGTTTGTGGAATACATTGTAAGCTGATTCATCATTTCCCACACAATCCCAATAGTTCTTGTCATCCTGTAAGAGTCCCAGAGGTAGAAAATTGAATATTTAGTTTAATCCTTTACCAACTATTTTCTAGTAAAATATGATAGCCCTAGATAAAAGAATTTTTTGTGCTTCCTGTAACATATATAAAATGTAAATATCTATGTCCTATAGACTCAGAAGTAGGCCTAGAATAAACTCCTCAACAGGTTATAAATGGGTCCCAAAAGGGGAGAAGTGGTGCCCTATAATCTCAGCTCAACTGTTATACCTTCAGAGGACATGGGAACCCATTTGGAGTTTTCAGTCAGACCAAAACACCTGGACATTTATTTTTAACAAGGATAATGATTGATCTTTGGGGATGATCATTTTCAATTTGCCTAAGAACCAAGTGGCTGTAAAACTAATACTTGACTGGACAGTTCTAGAGACAAGCATGGTGAGTTGTGACATGTCAGCTGAAAGAACACTGAGATAGTGTGTGTTGTTACTGCTATATTGCCAACACCTGGAATTGGAACTCATACATATTGGGTGTGTAGGTAACTATTCAATTAATAGTTGTTAAATGAATCAACAAACTTGGAGATTATAGAAGAATTTCCCTTGGAGTCCTTGAAAAGTGGTCAAAACTCTCTAGATCTGGTAACACTTGGACGTAGTCTTTTGTCCCCAAATGCCTCCTATCTGCATTCAGGTAAATCCCAAATCAATCACCTACATCTATACATGTATAAACTGTGACCTCCACTAGAATCACAGTACCCTAAACTTTGTGGAAGTGAATGAATTAGGGTCACATAGCCAGCTTTCCACATTGAGTATCCATCGAGTCTCCAGCTATTAACTGGTACTCTAAGAGATCTCTCCCAAACCTATCTGAACATGAGAATCATTCAGAGCAGTTACTTAAAAAAATAATAATAAAGATTCTCAAGTTTCCTTTGGAAATTCAGACTCCAGAAATATTTATCTTTAAAACACACCTCAGATAACTTTTATGAATAGGCAAGTGTATGAAATGCTTGTTTAAAGCATCCATCTCCATTTTCAGACAGCTCTGTTAGATCTTGTATGAACTAACTCACCTGCCTAATTTTAGCACAAGTGGACTATAAAAGCCATCTTCATTTATTCAATCATGCAGTGTTTATTCAACAATATTTAGTGAATGTCATATGTGAGGCACTTGAGGGAGAAAAAAAGAAAAGGCAGGACTTTACCTATGGCCCTGGAACTAAGTCTAGGTAAAATAACATCAGAATCTAGAGTCAGTGTGGAATGAAGGGCAGGGACTGAAGGGTTCTGAAGCGTAAGTGTGACATAATCAGATTTAAGTGCTGAAAATATCACTCTGGGAGGGAAGTTAGACATAGAAAGGCATGGTGACATTTGACTTATTTCAAGTAAGTAGTAGGAAGGCTATTTCTGTAGCCAATCTAGAGAGGATGAGAATACACACTAGGACAAAGGCAATCCAGATAAGAGAGAATGATTGCACAGCATTGTTTCATCCAATTTTAGCAAACAAAAATATTAGACCAGGACAATCACATTTAAAGCCATATTTATTTAAAAAATAAGTAGATATTAGCAAGTATCAAACATTGATAAATGATGTCATTCATCCTTCCAAAATGTTAAGTACTTATATATGTTTGTGGCCAGGCTGGAGATACAAAGGTGTATACAATGAATACAATAAAATCCCTGCTCTCCGGTATCAACTTTTAGTTAAAGAATTTTAGTTACAAATAACATAGTATTTAAAAGAAGGACTATAATGATACTACAAAAAAGCATCATCACATTAGGGAGCAGGGGGTGCATTTGATGTTTCAGCGAATATGTATGTGAGAACATAATAAGTAAATACTCCTTTCAGAAATAGTCATTTCTTGCATAGTCTTTTGTCAATTATGGAATAGTTTAAAACACTTATTTACAGTCCATTCTCTTTGAAAAGGAATGATAGGTGGCTGGGTAATATTACTGGTCACAATGACAAGAAGAGGCATATACCTCCAAAGGTAAAATTAAATCCATAAAAAGCACAGAAGTCTTCCCAGAATATTATTTACAAAAATCACCATGTTGTGAATCAAACTTCTATTTAAAATTGCTTTTCCATATTACTCTATTGAGACTTTCTACTTAATGAGATGTCTGGCAGGGAAGATTTGGGGAACATTTATCCAAAACGCCAGAACTGCTTTCCACTTTGCTAAAATGCTAGCAAGAAGCTTTGAAAAGTGGCAACACATTTGTGAGACATCATTGTCAAATTTCCCCTAAAGGAACAATGTGAATAGATAGGAAGAGAGCCGTGAATCTGATTGTCAATGCCGGGCTTGTGCTATTGAGTTTCCACGAACATGTTCCGAATTTTGCAGTCACTTCTCCATTTTAGGAATGAATTCCACATTTCAAATTATTTTTTCACAAATGTTTAATCCCACGTGACCCTTTATCATTCATCAAATTCTCTTATTCATCCTACTTCTGGATGATGTGTACATAAGGAATTAAACCAATTTAAAGATTACCAATCCAATACAAAAGTTAATAATAATAATTTAAAATTCCTTGGCAACAATCAGAATGCATTCCAAATTGAAGCAGAAATAACATACATTGTCTGCCAGACTGGATTATCCACTGGGCTAGGTGGTCTCTCAGTGACTTTTTATATCTCTGTGAGATCTGACTACATTATATTGATGTTAATTTGTATACACATTCACATTATCTACCTTACTGATAAAAAAAAGTGTGTGTGTTTGGTTGAGATTTGCTATATGTTTTCACCTTTGTGTCCACAGAAATCCCTGGCACAAAGTTAGGCTCTCAATAACTGTATAATGGATGGCTAGTTGATTCCCTAAATGAATTAATTAGATTCTTCTCTGATTATTTGTGTTGGGCCTATGCTTTCTTTTTTATATCAGTTATCAACATTTGGGTTGATGTAAGATTTTATTTGAAATTCTTTAAACTTCTATATGAACTGAAATCCATAATATAAAATTAAATACTGCATTAGATGATTTTCTATTCTAAATAAATGAACATATAGGTCCTCAAATTATTGCATTTTTAAATAGATAATATTTATCTGAGCACTTTCATGTTCCTGAGATATTTCTTCAAACAGGAAAAAAGTTACCAACTATAAGCTTGAAAACTATCATGAAAAAAAAATAGTAACCTAGAGGAAAAATATTGAAGGTAAGAAAAATAACAGTCACTGAGACTTCCAGAAATAATACAATTATTCTCCTTTCAGTATTCATCCATTTGTTCAAGTGCCTTGTCTTCTAATGTTCTCTAAAGGGTAATTAGGTAAATACTTAGCATTTTCATAATAATAATTAAAAAAAAGGTATCCTTCCACTCAGAGAATATAAACAATCTAACAAGGGAACGAATACTAAAGAAAAGAATAGTCAAACCAGATCTAAGGGGAGAATGAGCATGGAAGAAGCAAATAACATAATTAACTGAGATGTAAGAATGTAAATCAGTAGAAAACATAATTGTGCTTTAGTCTATAAATAAGACAATGGCCCAAGATAATTTGTACTGTCTCCTCATGATCTCTATATTATCGTATACACTGAAAATAGTGCCATATGAAATGCTGTTATTTGTATATTAAGATGGTGCTATGGCCCATCAGCAACAAATCTACAAAATTGTTTTGTTTTTTGGAGTAGGAAAGGGTTGGCAATAAATTCATTCACACTCTCTCATCTGGTCCTCTTGTGAGCAATGGTGTATATTGGCAAGTTGAAGTTACAGCTGCAGTCAGTGAGCCCAGAACAAAACAAAACAAAACAAAAACCCAGTGAGTGAAAAATCAATCAGATTATAATTAGTGCATGGAAGAGATTGAAAACCCTAACCTGACATATTAGCACCAAGTTCTGATCAGCTAAGCTTAATTATCCGTAGGGTGTCAAATAATGCATCTATATTTAATCTGGTCTTTAAAATAAAATGGTATTGTTAAACCCTGATGAATTTCAGAAAGTATCCCCAATTCTTTACTGTACATACTTCAGTATGGGTATTATAGTAGAGTTCCAGGCATCACTTAACATTAGAACTACGAGAAAATAAGAGGAAAAATATTGGTAATGTGTCAATCTTTTTTGGTGGGAAAATGCAACTCAAGTAATATTTTGATTGGTTGGCTCATATGGGTGACGCCAATTACTTGCTGGTGAGTTTGAAGGCCCAACAAAATTAAAAAGAAAAAAAAAGCAGAATGTTGTAAGAAGGTGTGTGTAAACAATAAAAGCATAATCCAGGACAGGTTTTGTAGCGAAGCATGAAGACAGACAAGCATTGATGACTCAAAAACTACCCTGTGCCAGGTGCTATATCATTTCTTTATGTAATATATTGTGTTTGATCCAAATAACAGAATTATGTGGTAGGTATTATCCTCATTTTCTAGATAAGAAACTAAACCTTGGGTAAAAAACTTGTCCAGGGTCAAAAATAGTGAAGGCTTGGGGCATCTGGGTGTCTCAGTCGGTTAAGCATCCGACTTCAGTTCAGGTCATGATCTCACCATTCGTGGATTTGAACCCCATGTAGGGCTCTGTGCTGACAGCTCAGAGCCTGGAGCCTGGTTCGGATTCTGTGTCTCCCTCTCTCTCTCAGCCCCTCCCCGACTACGCTCTGTCTCTGTCTCCCAAAAAATGAATAAATGTTAAAAACAACAACAACAACAACAACAACAACAACAACAACAACAACAGTAAAGGCTTCAGAATTGGGCTATAAAGACTTCCTCCAAACTCCATGATTGTTTTCACTTAAAGGTAATACAAATTTGACCAACCAACTTGATAGGACTCATGTAATTTGCATTATTTATACTATCAATGGATATAACTAATTGACCTAAAGACTCAAGCAGAGAAAACATCGACTTCAGAAGACTATAATTTATGACCAAGAGCTTCATAGACACAAGACATATTGACAGAAATGCCCTATTTTCTCAAGATTTTGTGGGGGGTTTTTATTTTTTCTTTTTCTTTTCTTTTTTTAGCTTTATCTTAAAGACTTTGCTAGACTGGCAGAATTCCTGGGTAGTTACAGGATTCCAGTGATTCTAATATTTTAAGAGATGATTATAACCCAGAAACTAAACATCTGTGAGGATAAAAATAACAGCATTTCTTTCATTAATTTATCCAAGGCTTTCTAAAATGCTACTATCAGTGTGGCTTATCAAGACCCTGATTAATATAGACAGCCCAGTATCTCTTATATTAAACCACATGCTCCAAGCTCAATCAAAGCAATTCTAATTTACCATTCTATGTAAGGTTTTCTGTTTCAACAAATTTGAGAACATTATTTTATTTACAAATTAAGTGGCAACTTAGCAAGAGTAAAGCTATATACTACATACATATATGCATACATGCAAACTTCAGTCATTGGTATGCATGTGTGTAATGAATTACGGTGGAACAAACATTTAAAAAAATTACTGGAAGGTTGGTTTAAAGTTTCCTCTGTATTGCCATGACCTACAATGAATTCTATTATATTACTTACCATGTTGTATTGTTAATGCCTTTTCCCCCAACCAGAGTGTGAGCTTTGTAAGGTCAGAGGCTGTGTCTTTTTCTCTATGAGCTCAGTGTATAAATGCGGTTCTGGCATTCGCCAATTGCTTACTGAATAAATAAATGAATAATATAAAGTAAAATATTAAATTGCATAACGGCATCATAAGTTATCATCCATGTTTGCCTCCATGAATGGATCTGATTTCTTCCTACACATTCTTGAATGCTTGAAAATACATCTTTAGTTCATCCAGGCACAAATTTTATAGAAGAAAGTTATATTTAATCATGTATAGATGAAATAGAATTATTACTCAAAAGCAACAGGAGCCACCTATAGTGCCCATGACAGAAACTGAAAGAGGTTGACTTTCCTTGAATTCTAAGCAATTGTTGCATGCTGGTCCCTGGACAATAATATAAAGCTAGTAAAGTTTGTATTTAAGATGACCTTCACCCTTCATTTTTTGAACTTTTTTGACCTTTTGCCTCTGTTCCCAGACATCCAGAGCCTTTGGGATGTGCTCTGACTATCAAGACTCTGATGTTGTGGAAAAAAGCATAAGCTTCGCCTTCAGTCGAACTAGGTAACTGGCTTGAGTGTGAGTTAATTTTTCTGACACTTAGTACCCGCAGTGTAAATTCAGACTAATAATGCTCTTCCTCTGAGAGAAAGGGGTTTAGGCCTATGTGAAAAGATGCAAGTGAGAATGCTCTGCAAACTATAAAACATTAAGTAGATGTTTAATGTTATATAAAACATCCTTCAAATTGAAGAATTTCTAATGTCCTCTTTGCTCTGAAGCATCCATGACCTAAATAACTTCATTCTCTCTTCTCTCCAAATTCCAATCTCTTGGTACAATTTTTGGGACAGAAAACAATCTGAGAGTTGCCTAAATTTATTTGCTTTAAGATAAAATGTGTAATAGACATGAAACTACCTTAGTTTGTTGATATTTTTAAAGAGGGTATTCTAAATCCAGTTAATCTAGAGGCTGTTGGAGATGAGTCCTTTTTTGTCTAATCTGACTACTAATTCCTACCCTAATAAACACGGGGGTCAGAAAGGTGGCATCCCAGAAAGAAAAGGCTATTCATCTCAATTTAAGCCTCCAAAACATGAAGGATGGTAATTTAATTTCCTGAAATGTGCTTGCCTGAAAGTTTAATTAACAGAAACCAAGACACTAAAATAGTTTTGTATCAAATATATAGAATAGTGGTACTTAACTACTAGATGACTTATGTTTCCATAGTGATTGTTAAAATTATATTTATAAAAGAAACTAAGTGTAACCATTTTAGCAATTCTACAAAGGCATACTCTAAGAGGTAAAATTAAAGTTAAAAAATGAGACCATTTATAATGGGTCATTATGACTCTGAATAACGATGATTATTGGTTCTGCTTAATAAAACTGTCATCTAACACAAAATAGATATTAAGCTAAATTACATTACATTATCATTCTATCATGCTACAAAATTCAATGCAAAGCCTTTAAAAAAATAAATCCACAAGAAAACAGACCCAATATTAACCTTTCCTACCTATTCAAAATTGTTTTAATAAAGGAACCCATGTGAAGAATTAAAACAAAAAAAACAGGTATGCTATAAAATGATGCTTCTTCCCAGAGCAAAAGACAAAGCATTCATCATGTACATATTTTTTAAATGATCAAGCTTTGATATGATTCTTGATGAAGCCAGAATCAGCGTTTCTCAAACTTTTCTCCTATTATTTGGCTTTTGCTTCTTCATTCCAAGGTGTTTCCTCTGCCTCCACTGTCCCCTCTGCTGACTAAATCACATAAAGGAATCTTTGGTTCACCTATCAGTACCATTTCTAAATCTGATTGCAGGATATTTTCTAAGACCTACTGGATCAGAAACTCTGTGGTGAGGCCTATGAATATGCATTTTCATGTTCACCTGAGGTGTTTATACATATCTCTGGACTGCAAATCACTGTATTTGAACTACTGACAATTAGTAAAGACAACCCATTCATACTAAGATATACTACTATTAAGTTGAATACTCAGTTGCTTTACATTTAATTCATTACTGAAAACATTTATTGAAAAAATGCAATTTTCCAGGATGTTTGCTAGGTAGTAGGGTTACCAAGATAATGACACATGATGTTTTCTCTCATGAATCTTGTAGCCTAATCATAGGATTTTCCCTTGGGGAATTACAATCTCAATATTATAGCATTATTTCTTTAAGATTTAGTATAGAATCTTGAGTTCCATGAGTATAAGCCAAAATGGGCTTTTAAATAAAATAATGTAATCATTGAGATAAAATAACAGAAAGTATGTAAAGCAGACTACACATAGAAGAAAAAAAATGAGTGAATAGGGCAAAATGCAGAACAGAGAGAGAGAGAGAGAGAGAGAGAGAGAATAAAAATATAAAAGATCATTTAAGAGACATGGAGAAAACAAAATCAAGAAGCTCTGACATATGTTGAATAAGACTTTTAGTAACAAATAATAGTGTTCATAGGGAAGGAGAAATATTTGAAATGATGGCTGAAAATTTTCTTGAACTGAAGGCAGTGATGAGTCCTCATATAAAAAAGTTAGATAAAAATAAATTATACCTACTTGTTTTGCGGTGGGATTGCAGAACATCAGGGGACTAAAGAGAAATCTTGGAATTGAATAGAGATAAGAGAGAAATAAGCTCTTTGTTTACAAAGGAACGGTCAGACTGACCTCATCAGAATTAGTAGAGGCTGGAAGAGAATAGGCTAAAACATCAAGTGCTAAGCAAATAACATTAAATTAGCAAAGTGAAACATTTAAGAGAGAGGGTGGAATAAAAAAAGAATACGATGACACATAGTTTCTGACCCTCACGTGGAAGAAATACTGAAAGACATACTTCATTAATAAATAAGTAAATCCATAAAGGAGTATGATTGAGGAAGAAACAGTGTGCAAACAATTCACTAATATATACTGCTAAGTCTAATAAGAAATGACAATCATATTATAAATACAATTTTTTATTGTTTAAAAAAAGAACTAGAACTAAATTATGGATAATGCAAATCTCTCTTGACAAGAGGTTTATAAAAATGGATTGTCAACAGGCAATTTTATAGCTTAAATTAATATGAGGAGATATCAAGAGACACTTGAATTAACTAAATGTGTAATTAAAATCAGTTTATTTTCTTTTATATTATCAATTTCATAGCAACTTAAACTCTATTCTTTTTAAAATGGTTTCCCCTAAATGGATTGTTTTGTTTTAAGCAATAGTCAATTTTGTTATATAGTTTTGAATATGTGAAATATGTCAAACATGTGATTGAAAAATGATTAACTCTTTACAAAAAATGAAGTCCCCTGTTTAAAAAAGTACTTACCATAGAGAGTTTATTTTTCTAGGTTATACACATCAGCTACTGTCATAGTATTACAGGAATACCTTGCTTTATTGTGCTTTGCAGGTATCACAGTTTTTACAATTTGAAGGTCTGTGGCAACTCTGGTGAGCAAGCTTATTGGCACCATTTTCCTAAAAACATTTGTTCACTTTGCATTTCTAGGTCACAATTTTGTAATTCTTGCAGTATTTCAAACTTTCCTTAAGGTGCCTGAGTGGCTCAGGTAGTTACGTGTCCGACTTTGGCTCAGGTCATTATCTCACAGTTTGTGGATGTGAGCTCCATGTTGTGCTCTATGCTGACAGCTCAGATCCTGGAGCCTGCTTGGGATTCTGTGTCTTCCCTCTCTCTCTTCCCCTTCCCTGCTTGCACTCTGTCTCTCTCAGTCTCTCAAAAATGAATAAAGACTAAAAAATTTTTTAAAAATAAAAAAAGAAAAACTTTTGTTCATATTCATTATGGTGATAGTTGGTCAGTGATCTTTGATGTTACCATTGTCATTGTTTGGGGGCACCACTAACTGTGCCCATACAAGGCAGAATTTACTCAAAAATCATTGTGTGTGCTCTGACTACTCCACCTGACCAGCTGGCCCCCTATCTCTTTTAGCTTGGGCCTCCCTATTCCCTGAAACACACAATATTGAAATTAGGCCAGATGATAACCCTACAATGAATGCCTCTAAGCATTCAAATGAGAGGAAGAATTGCATGTAACTCAAATCAAAAGCTAGAAATGATTAAGCTTAGTGAGGAAAGCATATTGAAATCTGAGCTAGACCAAGAGATAAGCTTCTTATGTCAGTTAGTCAAGTTGTGAATGCAAAAGAAAAGTTCTTGAAGGAAATTAAAAGTGTTACTTTGGTGAACACTCACATGCTAAGAAAGCAAAACAGTCCTATTGCTGATATGGAGAAAGTTTTAGTGATCTGGATAGAAGATCCAACCACCCACAATATTCCCTTAAGCCAAAGCCTAATCCACAGCAAGGCCCTAACTCTCTAAAGTTCTGTGAAGGCCAAGAGAGGTGAGGAAGCTGCAGAAGAAAAGTTTGAAGCCAGCCAAGATTGGTTTGTGAGATTTAAGGGAAGAAGCAGTCTCCATCAAATAAAAGTGCAAGGTGAAACAGCAAGTGCTGATGGATAAATTGCAGCAAGTTATTCAGAAGACGTAGTTAAGATAATTCATGAAGGTGGCTACACTCAACAACAGATTTTCAATGTAGATAAAACAGCCTTCCGGTGGAAGAAGATGCCAGTTAGGATTGTAATTGCTAGAGAGAAGTCAATGTCTGGCTTCAAAGCTTCAAAGGACAGGCTGATTGTCTTGTTCAGGGCTAATGCAGCTGGTAACTTTAAACTGAAACCGATGCTCATTGACTACTCCAAAAATCCTAGGGCCCTCAAGAATTATGCTAAATCCATTCTGCCTGTGCTCTGTAAATAGAACAATGAAGCCTGGATAGCAGCACATCTGTTTACAACATGGTTTACTGAATATTTTAAGTCCACTGTTGAGACCTCCTGCTCAGAAAAAAAAAAAAGATTCCTTCCAAAATATTCATATTTGGCACCTGATCATCCAAGAGCTCTGATGGAGATGTACAATGGGATTAATATCATTTTCATGCTTCCTAACACAACATTTATTCTGCAGCCCATGGATCAAGGAATAATTTTTACTTTCAAGTCTTCTTATTTAAGAAAAATATTTTGTAAGGCTACCACTGCCATATATAGTGATTCCTTTGATGGATCTGGCGGCAAAGGCAACTGAAAACCTTCTGGAAAGTGTTCACCATTCTGGATGTCATTCAAGAACATTCATGATTCATGGGAAAAGGTCACAATACCAAGAGTTTGGAAGAAGCTGATTTTAAACCATGAATGACATGGAGGGGTTCAAGTCTTCAGTGGAGGAAGTAACTGCAGATGTGGTGGAAACAGCAAGAAAACTAGAAGTGGAGCCTGAACATGTGACTGAATGGCTGCAATCTCATGGTAAAACTTTCACAGATGAAGAGTTGCTTTTTATGGATGAGCAAAGAGAGTGGTTTCTTGAGACGGAATCTACTTCTGGTGAAGATGCTGTGAAGATTGCTGAAATGATGACAAAGGATTGAGCATATGACATCAACTTAGTTGCTAAAGCAGCAGCAGAGTTTGAGAGGACTGACTCAAATTTTAAAAGAATTTCTGCTGTGGGTAAAATACTATCAAACAGCATCACATGCTACAGAGAAATTGTTTGTGAAAGGAACAGTCAATTGGTGCATCAAACTTCATTGTTTTGTTTTAAGAAATTGCCACAGACAACCCAGTCTTCCGCAACCACCACCCCTGATCAGTCAGCAGCAGTCAACATCGAGGCAAGACCCTCCACCAGCAAAAAGATTATGACTCACTGAAAGTGCAGATAATGGTTAACACTTTTTAGCAAGAAAGTATTTTTTAATTAAGGTGCATACATTATTTTTTAAAATAGAATGCTACTGCATACTTAATAGACCACAGTAGAGTATACACATAAAAAAAAAACACATAACTTTTGTGGGGCACCAGTGTGGCTCAGTTGGTTAAGCATCTGACTCTTGATTTTGGCTCAGGTCATGATTTCACAGTTCGTGAGATGGAAACCCACATTGGGCTCAGTGCTGAGCATGGAATCTGCTTGGGATTCTCTCCCTCATTCTCTGCCCCTCTTCACTCCTTCTCTCTCTCTCAAAATAAATAAATAAATAAACATTTTTAAAAAACCCATACCTTTTGTGTGCCTTGGGAAACCAAAAATTTCACTTGACTTTCCTTTATTGTGACATTCACTCTATTGAGTTGATCTGAAACCAAACCATCAATATCTATGAGGTGTGCCTGCCTGGACAAAGAGAAGTGACCATTTGTAGCAGAAAAACAGCAACTTGCTTATTATGTAATTTAGGTGATTTCTTACAGAGCTAGATTGGTGTGCTCTCATTTATACTGTAGTTACACTTAAAAAAAATATATATATGTACATATATATATATTTCAATTTTTTCACTACTTAGTAATGTAGAGTTTTCCCCTAAATTAAAAACAATAATAATGAAAATAAAATTTTGAATAACAGTTCTTGGTGAAGTCAAAGAAGTAAATTGTTTTTTTCCTCTTTAAGAGATGTTTGTCTTTGTTTACAAGAGTATCTTCAAGAGCATACCCAGGAAATAAATATGAACTTTCATATTTAATGAGAAAATCAAAGGATGCTCTAAATCCAGTATTTAATAAAAAATTATTAGCATTACTGACATCACATATTGTCAATGTCCATGAGAAGTTATCAATCATTTAATCAATTTGCTCAGTCAGGGAAGAAAATAGTTACTCAATTCACTGAAAGAAATAATTAATCAAATCATGGTGTAGATAATATTCTTTGAATCTTTTTGTATAGGAGGCATGAAAATAAACTATTGATTGATTAAAGTTTTCTTTTTTTCTGCTAATTGCTACAGAAACACAATTTTTAGTCTTTTTTTTTCTAGTTTTTTGTCCTTACTACATTTCCATATAATTAAGAAAATGATCTACTATTTCTTTCTCTACAATTAATGGGTACATTCTTCTCTCAGACTTCCTGATCTTGTGTGCCTTATGAACAGCTCTCTGGTGGTGCAACCATGACTTCCATTCCTGAGTGCAGGTTGTAATTATGAAACATGAAGATAGAAGTGTCCTTTTTATCTCTCATGCTGCAGCATTTGAGGATTTTTTCTGTACAATTAGAAGGCTAGAAATACACCAAAAGTGCCAACACAAGGAAAAGAAAAACTACTATGACAAGTACAAACATTCTACACATAAATGTTCAAAAACAGAATAAAAAATCTGCTTTTAATACATAAATCTGAAGAAAACAGGTCAATATAGATATTAGGACCAAATGGAATCACTCTTGCAGTAATCCAAACACATTAAGTACTCTAACATATCTAAGATGATCAATGATAAAAGAAAGAATCTAAAGAAAGAAAATAAATTGTGTGAGATTTTAACGTGTTATAGTTTTATGTGGAAGTAAGAAGCTGAATGAAAAAAGAATTGATAAATGTTAGAAGAAAGAGAACAAGAAGAAATAGTTAACAAAAAGAGAATTGGTAAAGGGAATTCATGGTGATGAATATGCACAGTTCAGTTTTGTCTATCTATCTATCTATCTATCTATCTATCTATCTATCTATCTATCTATCTATGTATCATCTATCATCTTTGTATTGTGTCAATTTATCAAACCTAGGCTTTCACATTTTTTTAATTAAAAAAATTTATTTATTATTTGAGAGAGAGAGAGTGAGACAATGTCCATGTGAGTGGGGGAGGGGCAGTGAGAGAGGGAGAGAGAGAATCCCAAGCAGGCTTGGTGCTGTCAGCACAGAGTCTGAAGTGGGGCTCAATCTCATGAACCATGAGATCATGACCTGAGCTGAAATCAAGAGTTGGATGCTTAACAGCCTGAGCCACCCAGGTACCCCAGAATTCACAATTTTTAAAAAATAATAATTGGCATAAATCTTAAAAAGTCATTTTCTTCAGATTTACAATGTTGCTTATGATGATATATCTCCTTGTTAAATCATGTACTTGTGCATCATATATTAAAATATGAACTTAAGATCATGGACTGCCATATCCATATTTTACAAAGAAAATTTCAGATACTATAATCAACTAGCTGACTATTCACTCATATTTGCTTGCAAGAAATTAATAGTGTAACTTGGCATTATAAAGAAAGCCTGAAAAGTATTCTAAATGCATTAATAAGAAGGACTCTGCATGAATTCAGAATTTTACTGCCTATAGAGTGCTTTCCACACCTAAGCACTTTACATTTGTTGTATTACTTACTCTCATATTGAGAGAACAAGAGAAAAGAGATTAAATCTTAAGCACTATGGATTTAATGATAAGGAAGAGTTTCTTACCTGAATTGTTAATCTTTATTTTAAAGAGATAGATATTTATTTATTTTAGGTGATTTAAGGATAGTCCTTCTGAAAACAGGATTTTGAGTATGTGAGTTTATTCAGGTTAATCTCAACCTAATAATTCTGCATCTGACAGGTTCTCAGATGCTTTTATTAAATAACAGATTTTCAATAAATAAATAACAGATTTTCTAAAGAATGACAGTAGTCAAACTCACAAAAGTGCATTGCTTAGAAGACTAACTTCTAAGTCTCATAATCAGCATACATGATATTCATTACCTATTAATATGGTCTTTTTTGGTAATAATTTTGTAGTAAATTGTTTAGTTAGATAAATTCTGATTTCTGATTTAATGTATTATTGAACCATTCATTCTTATCATATGTAAAATTCTCTATTGAGGACAAGAATAGACTAAGTTGGACCGCACTGAATGATTGTGCAGGTTGCTCACTCCACAACTCTAGAGGAACCGTTCACATTGTAGACTTTGCCGATTTAAGTGTTACAATTTTCTGCAGGCAGTTTAGTGCCATGTTCTAATAAAATTAGCTTATTGTGACAAAATTGCCTATAGATGGACATGAAGTATCTTGGGGAAGGGCTCCTTTTTGAAATTGCACAATAATGTATATCAATTAGTGGCTGGCAGGACTGTTAGGTCAGATTGTCCAGTGCCTGGAACATAGAAAACAGTGGGGAAAAACTCATGTTCAATGCAGATAACTTGAGTAACAAGGGATTTAACAACAATGATAACTAGACTTCGCTGAGTATGTATAATATTACAAGTATTCCTCATTTACACAATGAAGGCTAATAGTACTACCTATCTCCAAAAAAATGCTTGGTAATAGTAGCATAATGTTAAGTCATTATTTTTATTAGCCTGAATAGAAAAAAAGAGTCTTAAGTGGAATATGACTGCTTTAATAATATAGTAAAGTAATGCCCTGAAGATAATTTATGCCCATTTGTACTATTTGTATTAATGAACACCTTGGTTAAATGTAAGTTTTATACTTAACTCTAATTTTCAATCATGGTAAATTTCTGAAGTCACCAAGTACAATTTGCTATTAACTGGAAAGAGTATTTGATGATTCAGTGGATTACTCTAAGAAAATTGAGGTCTTTATGGTGGCAAACTCCTCACATAGCTAGATGTCTCACTTGATAATAGGTTGAGAGACAGATTACTATGCAAATAATCAAGTTTAAAAAATAAATTACATTTGCTTTCACAGAAGAAGACAGAGATGAGATTCTGTTCATCTTTAACAGGCATATAATACAGTTCCTGGTTTGTTTGTTTTTTATAATGAACTAACATTAAGTATTTCAAAATACTGGAAATAAGTCTTATAAGTAGGAGTGAGAGAAGGCAGATGGAACAATATATAAAGTGAGGGGAAACTAATTGTTAGTATTAACTGATTAAAAAAGAGGAGTTCAGAGTTACTCCTGTGTCTGGTGTGATGACAGCCTTCACCAAGGTAAAATATTCGAGAATAATAGGTTGAGGATATACTAATGAGTTGAGCCATCTATGGAACACCCAGACATCTAGTAGAGTTGGTCTGGAGCTCCAGAAATTGGGAACAGAGACAGAGATTTAACCATCAGGACAGGAAATACAGAGTGGTAGTAGTAGTAGTAATAATAATAATAATAATAATAATAATAATAAACCATTAAAGCATTTTCAAAGTGCTGGTATTGTTCCAAGTGTCCTACATATACTATCCCATGTAAAACCCATATAAACCCTGGGAGGCAGGCATAATTATCTCCATTTTATAAATTAGAAACTGAGGTTTCTAAACCTCAGTTTAGAAATGGTTTGCCTCAGGTCAAATGGCTTCTAGCTGACAGGATTCAAACCCAGATAGTCTGCTTCTAAACCAACATTCAGTATAAAACAATACGGGCACCGAGACTTGCAGTCTGTGCTTTCCCATCTATGACCTGTGTGACTATGGTTATGTTACCTACCCATCCTCTGCCCTAGTTTCCTCATTTGCACAATGAGAGATAACAATACTAGCTGTCTCCAGAGAGCGCTTAGTTTATAGTAGCATTTAGTGAATGCTAAGTCATTATTTTTATTAGCCTGTCAATGAATGTTGACACTATGGAGGAAAAGGAGATTGCCTACATGGATGTGGAGAATGGGAAAACAAAAAGACCTTTGGTCCTTTAAGGGGTGGTTACATAGAGAGAAGTCTGAGGCTGTGTGATCATCCCAAGGAAAAAGAGTAAGTCTTCCAGACCTGGGCCTGGGCAGAATCTGGAAGCCTAACCCAGGGTGGGTGTGGGTATGGGTGTGTGTTACACTTCTCCACAGAAAGCACTGCCTGGTGCTAAGAGGACAAAATGGGAAGAGAGATATGAAATGAAAAGGCTGGCATTCTATCCAAGTATAAGGTCCATGTAGAGGGATTGAGCAAAGAAAAATGAAGAGTCAGTTTAGATGGTTAGGAGGTAAAGTTTTGAGAAGTTTCTTAAGCAGGTGGCTGGGGTTTTCTAGGATGCCTATGACTGGATGGTTGGCCAGAAGACAGCTCTAAAAGTTAGGAGGCTTTCTTGAGCTGTGTTTGGAGAGAATAGCCAAGATAGTAGGAAGAAATGAGTATGAGGCAGCATCACAGAACCAAGAGAGGACAAAGATATTATGAAGTACATGGGGAACTGGGAGGTTTGGGTGAGACTGCATTCTCTCTTGCATCCCCAACTCAAATAATCCCTGCAACAGTTTCATGAGGAAGGTACTCTATTTATCCCCATTTTTTTTATAGTTTAGAAAAATTAGGCAACAACAATTACCAATACCTTTGTCTAGGGTCACATAGCTAGTGTGAATGCCAGAGCTGGCTTTTGAACCCAGGCAGTCTGGCTCAAGTCCATGCTTGCAATCATCTGTTACACATTCCTTATTTCCATCTGGTTTCCATTTTGTTGTTGTTGTTGTTGTTGTTGTTGTTGTTGTTGTTGTTGTTTTTTAAGAAATCTCTGCACCCAACTTGGGGACTGAGCTCATGACCCCAAGACCAAGAGCCTCACGCTCTACCAACTGAGCCAGTCAGGCACCTCCCCCTTATTCCCATCTGCTTTACTATTTCAGGAGACTCACTTTTTTACGTCCCTTCTATGTTTTTGAAGAGAGATATCCTCTTTATATCATTTTCCCTCCACCTCTTCCATGCCAAACAAGTCTGGATAGGGGTAGAGGAGTGGCACAGTTTTAGTTTTTGAGGAACTTTTTTCTCAAATATATATATCTATACTCTGAGTCCTCTCCATTTCCCTGAGGGCTTCATGCTTTTTTTGCAACCGGTTACAGAAAAAAGAAAAGAAAAGAAAAGAAAAGAAAAGAAAAGAAAAGAAAAACAAACTAAATATTTTTTCTGCTTTTACATTTTATAATAATATTATCCTGAAATATTGACAGTTTTGGAGCAGATTTAGGGTAAAGGAGGAAGGGAGAAGGAAGGGAGGAGGAAGGGTAAAGGAGGAACTTATTAAGAAAAAAAAAATGGTTAGTACTTCAAAACTAGTTAATGAATTACTGAATCATCAATGTTGGTAATTAAAAACAATTACTTTCTAAAATAAGAAATGTTTGTTAAATAATATTGTCTTGTGTTTGGTGATATATAAAACTTAAAAAAAATTCCAAATAGTGTTATATCTGTATTTAAAAATAGAGCAAGATGAAATAATGGGCACATTGAAAACTCAGAAGTCATTATGTCACTTACACCCTTTCTCTCTTTAAGGATTAAATGATTCAAAACCCCTAATGAGCTTGAAGGTCTTACCAGAGCCCCAATGACTCCAAAGATAATCGATACTATTAATGATCACATAAGGTACATTAAGGATCAATAAACTCTATAATTTAAAATAGCCTGAGGTGGAATCACTTCTGTATGAATTAAGATTGCATTTATAAACAACCAAAACATAACTGAATATTAAAATTGGTTAAATGAATAGATAAGTGCATGAATAGAATAAAAGGTCCAGCATAAATCATGATGGTTTGCTTTCTGGTCTTATACTCTTTTTGAATAGTTTAATCTCAGATGATTACATATAGATTTTAAAAGACTAATTTTCTGTTAAAATGAGTGTTTTTTTTAAATGTGTATTTCCCATTACCTTTTAAGTATCAAATTCTGATGCTAGAGACAGTGAAAGGATTCATTTAGGTGAATTTGATTGTTGGGGTAAATATAGTATGTGAAAATTAATCTGAAACTATATTCAAAATTCAATTTTCCCCAGCCTACACTTACTCTCTAGCTCAAAAGTTTTTAACTTTGGGTGTACTTCAAATTGCCTGGGGAATGTTTAAAAATACTATTTACTCAATCCCACCCAGGAAAATTAAATCAGAACCTCTGGAGGTGGAGCATTAGTGTTTCTCAAAATCTTCTCAGTGATTCCCGTGTGCATCCAAGGCTGAAAAGCTACCACTCTAGTCTTTTTTATTAGCTTTAATTTTAAGAGAATTCTATTGCTTGTCTGGAATGTTAGATTTTCTGGGGTGAGGAAATGGTGGGCAAAAGTTACTTCATATGTTTATTCATTCACCATGAAAATACATATTGAGATTTTGGAATAAATTATTATGTGAAGGTCTGGGGAACACAAATACAAATAACACAAAGTCCTAGTTCTCAAGCAACTTATGGTCTATTATAAGAAGAAAAGATGGGAATTGGGGGGTGGATCTTAAAAGATACAGAATAAAAAAATAAGGCTAGACAAGTATGTTTTGTCTAATAGTGGAGGTTATTAAAAGAAAAAGAAAAAGTAATTTAGAATTCTCATTAAAAAAATCATCGGAGGATTGGGGTGCCTGTGTGGCTCAGTTGGTTGAGTGGCTGACTTTGACTCAGGTCATGATCTCACAGTTCGTGGGTTTGAGCCCTGCGTCGGGCTCTGTGCTGACAGCTCAGAGCCTGAGCCTGCTTCAGATTCTGTGTCTCCCTCTCTCTCTGCCCCTCCTCCACTCCTGCTCTCTCTCTCTCTCTCTCTCTCTCTCTCTTTCAAAATTAAATAAACATTTAAAAAAATAAAAAAAAATCATTGGAGGACTCTGAACATGATTGGAGTTATGTTTTGCAAGAAGAAAGCAGATACAGAGAGTTGAGTCATACAATTAATTTGATACTTTAGATCAAAGTTAAATGAGAGATTAATGGCAAAAATGAGAATCCAGAAGAGGGAACAGATGTTTGGAACATTATGGAGGCAAAATCCACACAATTCGTAGGCTCAAGACATGTGGTGAGGAGGGTAGGGTTGGGGAAAATCAGACCTGAGTCCAATATTCAAGCCCGATTTTCTAGGATGATGGTCCTGCTACCCAAGAAATGGGCAGGTATGTGGAGGGAGGAAAGAGATGCTTTTTTGACATGTTAGATTTGAAGAGCTAGTGGGATGTTATGTTGATGTCCAGCAGGCAACATGGAATAAGAGATAATGGTTTGGGGGAAAGCCTCACAGAGATTAAAGTAGGGGGAGGTAAGAGCTGCATTTGAGAGAAGGTTGGGAAAGTAAAGGGAAGAAAGAAAGCTGCTCCTTAGGAATACCTGGATTCCAGGACAAGAAAGGGTTGAAGTCAGGATACTGAGCTAAGTAAGAGAAGTGAAGGAGGCCAAGAGAAATAATTGTTAAGATGAGGATGATTGATAGCAAATCAAAAGGTGATTCAGAATTTATTCTGACAAAAGGCTGTAAGTTTGATAACCAAAGTCTTGCTAACAAAAAAGTTTGGACACAGGAAGCCAATCTGAAAGTCACTGAGCAGTACATGTGTGGCAAAGCAAGGAACACTGATTATCCTTTGAAGAAACCTAATCTTTAAAAGAAAAATATGACCTTTCCTTTATATTACTTATTATAAGGATATAATATATATATTTTTAATTGTAGGAATAAGTCTAATTGTTTCTCTGCAGAGGAGTTGATAGAAAGGAGAGACTATAAGTGAAAAGAATAAAAGTAGGAAAAGCTAGCTAGCTGACTAAAAACTCGTTTGAGAATCATTTATTTCCCCTTTCCCTTCCCCCATTGCCTTCTGTTAAGTTTCTCAAGAGAGGGAGGGAGGCAAGCCGAAGAGACTCTTAAATACAGAGAACAAACTGAGGGTGAATGGGGAGTGCGGGAGAGTGGGAAATGGGTGATGGGCATTGAGAAGGGCACTTGCTGGGATGAGCACTGGGTGTTGTATGTAAGCCAATTTGCCAATAAATTACATTCATAAAAAATAAATAAATAAAATTTTTCAAGAACAAAGAAAGACAAAGAACCATGATCTTCTCACCACATCTTTTTCTTACAAGAGTCCTTGGGTGAAATCAACTGGTATGGCTTAATTAATATTGAAGTTCAATTGGACAGGTGATTAATAGTAAGATAAAATGATAAGGCTGCTGCCTGCAGGTTGCACATTGTTAAAAAGTAATGAAAAAATCAAAATTAAATATTCAATGCATTTCAAATATTGATATTTATGAGCACATTACAAAGCAAAATGCAAAAAAAATGTAAATTTAGAATGTATAAATATTAAATGTCATTTAACATTACTATAGACTCAATTAAAAGTAAAATATTATTAAAATAAACAAAATATTAGAAAAAAGGAAGAAAATTTAATTTTCAAAGACAAATTGAAAGCAAAACAATATTATTTGGTTTTATAAATTTGTAACCTTAAGAGACAAAGCTTCCTTCAATCCATTTTGTTTTAAATTTTCTAATTGATAAGCTCTTTCTACATTTGCATGGTCAGGGCTATGCTGCAAAAGAAGTTACAAACCATTTCTACACATTTTCCTGTGATTCATCTTCAAATAATTCTACTTCTTGCTTGATAATTTAAAAACCTTTATTACTTTTCTTTCAGGAATTGCTGTTTTTAAAATTAAATTAGAGCTGTAGTTTCTTTTTCTTCTGTTTAAACATTTCTACTTTATCTTTATGACCTTTAATTTTATTTTATGTACCTGGAGATTTTTATACAGTTATGTCTCTCACTTTCAATAGTATCTCATTTATAAGATACCAGTGTAGGATTATTCTTGCAGTACAAATTTGCAAGACCATGATGTGTTTGCTTATTATGTTAGGCACTGACCATGTGAAAATTGTAGACTACTTTTTTGATTAATCCTTTTTGTATAACTTGAACAATTAAATTATTAGTTTTAGTCTTACAGTCTAAGAAATTTGAGGATAAAAAATAAAATAATATTGGGGCACCTGGGTGACTCAGTCGGTTAAGCGTCCAACTCTTGATTTCGGGTCAGGTCATGATCTCATGGTCATGAGATCCAGCCCCACATCAGGCTCAGTGCAGAGCATGGAGCCAGCTTAGGATTCTTTCTCTCTCCTTCTCTCTCTGCCTTTCCCTGGCTGATGCTTCTCTCTCTGTCTCTGTCTCTCTCTCTCTGTCTCTGTCTCTCTCTCTCTCTCTCTCTGTCTCTCTCTCTCTCTCTCTCAAAATAAGTAAACTTAAAATAAAAATCTTATACAAACAAAATTACCAGTACCTTGGTACTTTAAATTGGTGTCATACAGTTGAAATCTGAAACATCAAAAACTCATGTTGAAATCACTAAATTCCATTTCTAACAATATCATAGTTCTTAGATCTTAAAATAATGGCATCCAACAAGGTCAGCTTTTGTAAGTGAGGCACTATATGTAAAGTGGTTCAAACTGACATAATGCTCTGCAATATTATGTAATTTAATTATTATGACCCTCCTGTAAAGTAATAAAATTGCTAAGGTTATAAAGTTGCTCTTTAGAAGAGATTCTCTTGCCATTTAGATTGTTTTGTTTTGTTTTTGTTCTTGGCATTAGACTGAGATGCCAGATGTCCACAGGAAAGTATACTAGTATTTTAATAATTGTGTTTTTATTCTTTGAATTGATTATGAGATTTAAAATAAATTACAATTTAAAGTATTATTTTACTTGGAGAAAATGATTTGTTATTTTGCATTTGCAACTTTTGCATTTAACATGACAGTAAATGACATAGGGGCGCCTGGGTGGCGCAGTCGGTTAAGCGTCCGACTTCAGCCAGGTCACGATCTCGCGGTCCGTGAGTTCGAGCCCCGCGTCAGGCTCTGGGCTGATGGCTCAGAGCCTGGAGCCTGTTTCCGATTCTGTGTCTCCCTCTCTCTCTGCCCCTCCCCCGTTCATGCTCTGTCTCTCTCTGTCCCAAAAATAAATAAAAAAAAAAACGTTGAAAAAAAAATTAAAAAACAAAACAAAACATGACAGTAAATGACATAAATGTAAAAGCAAACCTATTTCAAGAGTTCCCCCCTTTTTAATGTTTATTTATTTTGAGAGAAAGAGAGAAAGAGCATGCAGGCCTGTGTGTGTGAATGGGGGAGGGGCAGATAGAGAAAGAGAGAATTCCAAGCAGGCTCTGTGCTGGTAGCACAGAAACCATGAGATCAGGACCTGAGCCGAAATCAAGAGCCGAAATCAGGGCCTTGAGCAGAAATCAAGAAACCAACTGAGCCACCGATGCGCCCCTTAAGAGTCCCCTTTTTAATAAGTTAATATCATGTATTAGATAGGGGAGACTACAAAAAATTAAGATTGAATAGTACAATTTAATTTTCAGGGTCTTTTATTTACTTTCTATTTCTATTTTCATTTATTTTCATATGTATCTATCATCTATCTATCTATCTATCTATCTATTTATCTACCTATCGCAATACCCACACATATGTACAAACACATACATAGATATTTTGACTACATACGTCTGCTTGAAAGTTTTGTTCTGTCTAGAATAACCAAAGCCTCCCTTTTTACATTTCAAAATCTCATTCAAATTACAGATACTGTACAAATCCTACCTATTCTATAAATTTTCTCTGATAATCACAGCACAAAATCCTTCGTCCTTCCTTTGAATATCTTGTCTTTAACATTTGTATTATTTTTTTATTAAATATGTGCTTCCTCTTCATAGTTCTTACAATGTTATACTGCATAAATATTTTTATTTTACTTCTATATACAATGAACTGAATTGTAAAATTATTATTATTATTAAAATATTTTATTTTTAAGTATCTCCACATCCAACATGGGGCTCGAACTCACAACCCCGAGATCAAGAGTTGCATGTTGTACCAACTGAGCCAGCCAGGTATCCCTAAATTGTAAAATTATTAAGGACAGGGTGCTTCCTGAGTAAATCTTTATCAATTTGACCTCTAATTGTCTCTTGTAAAAACTAGCAAATATGACATAAAAAATATATACAACATAGACAAGCAATAAAATCTACACTGTCATATCTTATATTTCATATGGGAAAGTATATACATATATATCACATATGTGTATGTATGCATATGTATATATAATTGTATATATATATATATGATTTTATATAGATACTTTAATCATGAAATATAATAACTTAGTTCTGATTAGCGTATTACAACTTTTCAAAATTCATTCTCCTGTATTGTCTCATGACTTTTAATAACTTAGGAGGTAAGTGACTGACATTATAGTCCTTGTTTGTTCAGGAGGAATATAGCTCTACTGTGAAGATTTGATCATTATTACTTAAAATTAATTAGGAAGAGGCACCACAACTAGGATCTAGACTTCTAATCCAAGGCCACTAAAAATATGTTTAGTGAAAGATCAGTTTCCCATTCACTCCCAATAAGTCACTATTATTTTTTTAATATAAGATGAATTATCAGAAAGCAAAGATATACAAAACACAAATCCAATTTTTTTTAGATCCAACAACCATCAAAAGACTTAAAACAAATAGCTTTAAGTTGTGAAATGGTTATCCTGAATGTGCTTATCGTTTTGGATGGTTAACAAACAGCACATGGACCATCTCCAGTCTCTGAACCACACTTCGAGGATTGTCTGTGTCCAACATGACATATCCCTTCTAAAAGAATCATCCTCATCCAGAACATCTGCCACCTAAGCGGCCATGTTTACTCAGAAGTGATCTCTGCCATTCACCATTTTACAGCTGATTGGACTGAGAGCAAAGAATGGCTGGCCAGAAAACTATGAACTGTGGCCAGGCTTGAAAAGATGAGCTGGACCCATGAGTTTTGTTTGTTTGTTTGTTTGTTTGTTTGTTTGTTTTTTGGTCTCTGTATTTAGGCCTAATAAGTAAAGAAAGGATTTTCTGTGACAGTCCAAAATTTTCTACATGCTAAAAATATGAGCTAGTAGAAACTCTGAGTAAGCTGTGCAAGGTGGATTGGGGCAGAGAAGAAAGAGAAAGATATGAATTACAGCTGAGTCATATTAATAGCGGCTCACTAAAGGTTCAAAAACTGCTGATGCCGAGGCACAAAAAGCTGCTATAACTCTAGAATTACCTTTCAACTCCAATATCCTTTAGCCCCAGGCTTTAAATAGCATTTTCTTTGAATGTCCTAAGATACATATCCCATACTTCTTGCAATGTACATATATATCCTAACTGGCATAAATGGGTCTCTGAATTATTCAATAAACTTAGTTTATCTAAGACATAGTCCAAGGCTTTTTCCATTATACAAAATAAGCTTATGTCAGGAAAATAAATGCCATATTTGAAAGACAAGTTGTTTGTGTATACATCTCTGAGTTTCAGTCTGCAATGAGACTGTGAGCAAAACTGGGTTGACCTGGTGGAACTCTGGTACCAAATAACTGTCCCTTCCTACCTATACATCTACATTTCAATTTCTTTGTTTCCAACATACTCTTGAAAAATACCAATTACAACATTTTCCATAGTTAATTATCGCCTGATTTAGCTCAGGAAGGGAATCCCTTCAAATTTATATCAAATTATTTCAGTAATGAAGCTCCACAGCTTACCTGCCCTCTGTGTGTACTCCAGCTTACAGAGCTCTTTAGAACCAGACCACTGGTCTAATGGACCAGACATGTGCTTTTAGTGTGTATGAATCCAGACAAACATTATGTGTTAGTGGTTTCTGGAATCATCCCAGAAATCAAAGGTGCAGGTTTGAGATTGAGTGCATAGTGATTCTCAAAACATGTTTTATTGCCCCGATGCTTGGGGTTTTTCTTGTTTGTTTGTTTGTTTGGTGAACATGTTAAGATTATTTTTAACTTAGCTATATCAAAATATACTACTTGCTTTGTAGTAAAGAAGTATCTTTTAGTGTAAAAATGAAAGCATAACTTCTTTTATTACTCTCCAGTATATTCCAAATTTTAAATGACTGCTAAATTAAATGGTTTATGTCAGAGGTTAACAATATGGGGTCTTAGATTAAAACAAGCCCCATGTAATCTTATTTAGCCAGTAGGTCACAAAAATAAGAGAAAATGTGTTTGAATCACAGGAGAGAAGAGATGTTGGATAGTTCTGTGAAGTACTTTATGTTGTAGTATCAGCTGATTGATAGCAGCGATTCTCAGAAGGGTTCCAATATTATGCCTTTTAAAAGCTGGAGATTAGTGCAACCATGGTGAACAGCAAGCACAGCAACACTCTGGCAAAGAAAAAGGGTCAGGGCTGGCAAAATGTGGCAGGTGTCAAAATAAAAGGTTAGGCTCTGTGCCTGGGGACCCATCTGTCAGATATAAGTATGATAAGCAATTAATGTATTTATTTATATTGCTCATGACAAATCATGTAATACAAAAAAATGGTCAATTTAAACATTCTCCACTGTTCACTAGAAATTAGAATTAATATAAAAATAAAATGTTCAAGAAAAAAAGCAAGATCTAATAATGAAATGGATTGTTTATATAAATAAGTAAAGGTTTGAAGAATTATAGTAGTCTGCATTGAAGGATTAAAACCATTAAATATAACATCTTCACAATGTAGCAATTATATTAAGGACCTACAAAATCAATGTTTAATTTGCCAGATAATTTTAGTAGCATTCCTTGAAAATTCAGCATGCTTTATATTCATTAGGTTAGATTTCATCATCTAATAATAAAATGAAGCCCAGAAAAATTATAAGGAAATAGAAATTTAGAAATCTAATATATGTCTTGCATTTTCTTTAAATGTTTGTTCACAACCTTGTCATTATTAGAGCTTTCATTTTCACTTTGTGACTAATCCTGACTCCTCTTTAATTTATTTATTATTTATTTAGCTTTCTCACTACTTCTGCTTTACAATCTGTTTAAACTAGATTATGTTTATATTTAACATTCATCAGTGATACTTTTTTACAGATAAAATAATTATAACTTTTTAATCATAGTCATAAACTTTTTAAATGTTATTTTACTGGCCAGTAAAAGCCTAACCCAGAATTATGAATAAAATCAGATTCATTAAAGCTTTATGCAAAAACTGACCCCCTCCCATAGTTTTCCCTGAATAAAGTTCAAGTTTTCCAATTATCATGTTTTAGTAAGTAAAACTCACACCTTATGGCAATACCAACATTTGAAGAGAAACAACATGTAAGTCTACAGTATAGTATGCTATGCAGAGGAAAAATTCAAGTTCCTTCATTGTAGGAGGAAAAATGCCAATATGACTATGTTATTGCCAAGTTGCACATCCTGTATGCTAAGTGATGAAATTTAACAAATAAAGCCACTGGAATAGGAAAGAGACTCATCTGGCTCTGGAAAGAACAGAGGTATTATGCTCAATAGGTTTATTTTCTTTATGTTGAAGCAGTGTTTATGCCAGCAGTATGTTCCATTTATTAAAAAGATATTGGTTATGGTTTAAATCAATGATTCTTCTCCCCAGAAATTCCCTTCTAGTCCCGGACATCATCACATCTTAAACTATCTTTTTAAAAAATGTTTATTTATTTTAAGAGAGAAAGAGAAAGAGAGCAAGAGAGAAGGGTTGGGGCAAAGAGAGAGAGAGAATCTGAAGAAGGCTCTATACTGTCAGCCCAGAGCCCAATGCACAGCTCGATCCCATGAACCCTTGAGATCATGACCTGAGTCAGATGCTTAACCAACTGAGCCACCAACACGCTCCTTAAACTATCTTCTATTGCTAATATCAAACTTGGCTTCCCGTGGCGTAACAGCATTGGTAGAGTAGGAGTTGAGGAAGGAAAGGTAAATTTAAAAAGATACAAAGTGTAAACTCTTATCTGTTCCACTTAATGGTCTGATGCATGATTTACAAATTATGTTTAAAGTTTAATTACAATTAACCATTATTTAAAGTCAAATTAATTAATGGCTTTATTTCTTGATTGAGTTCATTGTTGTAATTTCCAGTTTTATTTCACTTGAACCTCAATCTTCTAAGTTAGCTCATTTTACTATCTATTTACTCTCATTTACTTGGATGCACTTGAAAATGATTCAGGCCAAAAAAAAAATCCTTATTTACCATTCTACATAACTCTTCAAAACTCTAGGATATACTACACAATAAAAATAATAATTTCAACAGAAAGTCAAGATATCAGTGAATTTTTCCATAGAGCCACAAGAATAATACATCACACAGAAGGTAAGATTTTTGTTTTACTTCTTGACACAGTAAGAATAATCCATTTTCAGTTAGTTCTTTCACAGCATATATGAAAGAAAATATACATTGGGGCTCATTTTATGAAAAGAAAAATCAACTTAATTTTTACTTTTATTTTTCTACAGCAATATATATGAGAAAAATTTTGCTGGGTATACATTTACTTCAATTCAGCCATTTGGAGAAATTATGAAAATTCTGATGAGTTTTAAAACTCATAGTACAAACATGCATTGATCTATCATCACAGGTATGCTTTCATAATTTCCTCATATCAATCAAATATAAATTCATACCAATTTTCAAAATTGTTTTCTTTATGTTTTTAAAGCTCAACACATATAAGATTACTTGGGAACAATAATTTTTTCTCATTTGTCATTTTTTCAATCCATGGTAATGATAAATGGTATTCATGAGTTAGGAAAACTCCATGGCCTTAATTATTTTAACAAAGGATGAAAATTCTTAGTATAAAATCTGTTATGTGAGTAAAATATCCCAGTACAATTTCATTTCATGTTGTGAACAAGTTGCTATTATTTCTAAAAGCTCTATTGTTTCCAAATTTTTAAGATGTATTTCTATCAAACAGAAAATTATGTTTTTCATCAGCAAAATATTGGGTCTCATCCATTCTCAAGGCATCATTCACACCCCCATCTCAGACTCTCTGTATTTGTTTCTCCTATAGTTTTTTCTTAATTGATTAACTGCTCATACAGCACAAGGTAAGTAGTATCATTCTTCTGATTTATAGATAAAGATACTCTGGTACAGAGAGGTTAAATAATTTTTACAATGTGAACCCACCTTATTTTAGTAATTAGACTTCTATCCATCTACTTACTTGCTCAAATAAGGAATGCCAGAATGTTGAAGAAATAAAAAGCAGAAGTGTGAAAGTTATGCCATAAGGTAAGAAGAAAAAACTATGAAAATTAAAAATATATATATAAAATAAAAAGAAGTACTCTGAAACAGCAAAGGAATTTGCTGGGAACCAAGCATAAAGATTTTAAGATAAAAAGTAGCAAAGGAATATGAATAAAAGGCAACACTAGGAAACATTATGAAAGCTTAGGATGAGCATAAAATGGAAGAATAATGGAAATAGTAATAGAACAAGCATAGTTTTTCTTGGCCTCTAACATATGCTTATTGAATAAGTGTGAGAGAATATTCCCTGTGTTCATTTCTAAAAGAGAACAGAGAAGAATATATATTTCTAGGATTAAAGATGTTACTGACATCCATGATTTTTGTGATTTATCAGGTGAATAGTTTATTACTTTGGAAGGCATTATTGTATGAGGGATTAGAGGATGGACTTTGTAGATGACCAGGAGCTGAAATCCTGGCTCTCTAACTTATTATGATTTCGATCTTGGCAGTGGTATACGAGAGTCACCTCCTATAGGCTCATGATTGATGATGTGCATCTCTTCCCAACATCATGTTCAGTGACATCACACTGGTAGTTTAAAATCAGCCAAGTTGAAATTATTTATATCCTCAAAATTGGCAAACACTATAGATCTAGGCTTTATCCCCCATGTGCCAGCTTACTAGCACAGCACTGGACCTTGAGCAAATTTCCTAACCTTCCTGAGCTTTAGGTTTTTTTCATCTGAAAAGAAAAAAAAATAGATATGACAGGTCTTCTTAGGATTCTGCAGACCTTCCAATGGATGATATATTTCATATGGTGCCTGATACCTAGTAAACATCAATAACAGTAGCGCTCGAATAATTTAATTCAGCTTATCACCCAGAATATCAAACAATTTTGCTTTTCCAACACACTAGAAAGCATTTCAATTAGTTCATTAAAATTCTAGGAGAGAAGGATGTGTAAAGTGATTTTACTGACTTTACAGATGAAATGGTTTCTCTTATGTAAGATTTTTGTAAAGAAGATAAACAATCACTAATACTTGCAGAGTAATTTCTTCTGTATGGTTAGTTTAGAAAATTTATGTTTCTTATAGTGACTCATATATAGAAGCTAAAGGGCATCTCTTAGGTTTTAACCCACGGCCTCCTGAGTGAGATTAAATGCATGGCTTCAGTTATTCAAAACTTCTTGGTTAAGTTAATACAAAGACTGTTTCTGGCTGTACACCCCACTGTTTGGAAAGCTCAAACAAAATTCTTAGCAGGAGGCCACTATATCTATCAAGATGACAGGCAGTATGTATACCTTGAAGCTTTAAAGGTAGGCACTGAAGGAAAAAGGGAATTTAAGAAAGGATTAACCAGTCTTCAGATAACCCTGCTTATTTGCTTAGCAAACAATTCTCTCATCTAGGCAGTCTTGGATGTGGATTATTTATTCTTAAGAACTTGGTTTCATTTCTCTGGCCTTGGAATATAATTATTCATAATGTTTTAATTTACATTAATTAACTAATTAAGTAGGCTCCATGCCCAATGTAGAACTTGAACTCACAACTCTGAGATCGAGTCACATATTCTACTGACTGAGACAGCCAGGTGCCCCTAAATATTTTTAAATAAGTTATACATACATATTTTCAACTAACTTCACAAAGCATGAAGCTTATGTTATTTAAAATATTTTAAATTTCATTTAAGTAATTTTGTAGTAGGAAAAGAAACAATTGAAATTGAATTCAATTCGAATGTCCTTGACTACTTAGTAGTGGTAAATTGTTTACAAAGATGACAAAATAATTCCTCCTATCTCTGTATACACACACCTTTGCAGTATGACTTTGTTGTTCGTCTCACCAAGAACTACAGTTTCTCTACCCCTCCAGTCTAGGCTGTGCCAAGTGGCTTCCTTTGGTCAAAGCAAAGGTGATGAAAGCAGATGTTTGAAAAGCACTTGCACATGAGAGCTTGCTATCTCTGCTGCCCTGAGGCCACTAGGAAGCAGCTTGAACCAGCTTCCTAGAGAATGAAAGACCACATGGAGTAGAGATGAACCCTACTGGCTGAAGTGACCTAGACCAACTAAGTTACCAAGCATCAGACACATGAGCACGGCCATTCTAGAGGATTCAGCCTCATATGACCTGATAACTGGACAACCAACTTATCTTTCCATATAATTATAAGCAAAAATAGAATAGTTGTTGTTTTAAGTGAGGGTTCAACCAATCTATAGCCATGGGCCAAATCCAGTACATCACATGTTTTTGAAAATAAAGTTCTATTGGAACATGGCCAAACTCATTTGCTTATGTATTGTCTACTGCTACATTCATAGTATAATGACAAAGTTGAGTAGTTGCAATAGAAACTGCATGGCTGGCAAAGCCTAAAATATTTGCTACCTTCCCCTTCATAGAAAAAGTTTGCTGATCCTTGTTTTAAGCCACTAAGTTTTGGGGTGGTTTGTTAAGTAATAATAGAAAAGGAGCACAGACTTATTTTCAAAAAAGGGATATGCTTCATTTCTTATTAGATTAATAAAGTTCTATGTTCATGAAAAAATATATGCATTTTTTGGGGGTTAATAATCTCTTTTATGGCAAAAGAAATACCATTCAGTTTGCATTCTAAAGTACAGTTATGATCGCTTCTCGGCCTTTTGGCTAAGATCAAGTGTAAAGTACAGTTATGAAGTCTGCTAGTTGTACACCAATATCTGCTCTTCCTTTTCTTCATAGTAATACAATTGGAGCTGGGAATGTAGCCACCCAGTCAGAGATTACACTTATGAGTTCCATTGTCAGTTATGTGTGACCACGGGCCGAGGTTTTCTCTTGCAGACTATGAATGGAAATGACGTATGCATTTTGTGGGCTTTCTTTATGTTCTCATTCTCCTTCCCACTAACTGGAACTCATAGCAACCTAATTTATTATGCAGACAGGTAGAATGTCCTAGAGAATAGAGGAGTACACAATGAAAAGAATCTTAGTGACTTAAAAACCATGTGGAGTAGAACCATCCTCCAACTTGGACCACTCATTTTAGACTATTAACATGAGAGAGAAATAAACTTGAAAATTCCTTAAGCCATTGAAATATTCTTATACGATACTTAATACAATACTCTTATATGATATACTTGGCACCAGAATGATTTAGTTGGTAAACAGTGGATCTAGGGTCAAAAACTCTAGGCTACTTTAAAAGACTTTGCTCCAATTTTCTGAATTGGCCAGAGGCTAGTCACTTATAGTAACTGTGATTTTGTTTCCCTAGATAAAAATATACAACTCCAGATAGGCTAAGCAGGAGTTTTGAAAACTGACCTTTCTAATTTCTACTTCTACCAAGGAAGAGGGCCACAATAACTGGTGATTGCCCTAGGCATGTGTCATTTTAGTCCCAAGAAATGCTTATATACCAACATAGTGCCTTAGGTAATCTAATGGGAAATAATCAAGGTGAGTTTTTGGCACTTGGACAGTTAAGGGCAGTTTTCCCTTGAAAAGACACTATACTCCATTTTGAGACAATTAGAAGAAAATTGAGGAAGAAGATTTTAATTACATTCCAAATATATACCCAGTGATGGCAGGAGGTAAGTTTCAAGCTTTCATGTGTATGAGGGAAACATGTTAAGCATACAGATTTGAATTAGCTCTCTTCCTTTCATTCTCCCAGAGATTATGTTATAGTAGGATTAGTGGTGAATATCTACCATCTCCATATTTATATACTACCCTGAGTGATTCTAAGACAGGGGGTCAGTTACTCTTTGAGAAACCAGAGCCAGAGCAGAAATCAAATTCAGACGTTAAGACTCAGTTCCAGGAATTACAGATATGTAGATATGGCAAATAAATTCTAGAAAAAAAGAGTTAAATCAAGGTTTCCAACAGAAAAGCTTCTAGATTTTAAAATATTTTATGAATGATTTTCTTGAAAAACTAATAAGGAAGAATTACCAAATACAACAGTAAAAATGAAAGTGGCCCATTTTCCCTATGAACTTCCTATTCAGTGTTCAGTGTCCACTCTCAAAGTTAAACTTCTCTTGGAATGTATATTAAGTGCTTTCATCATACTCCATAATTTCTGGATCAGGGGAAGTAGCATATTAAGTTTAGTTATCTAATTACATGTCTTCCCTGCTGGATTAAATGCTCTATAAGGAAAGAAATTGTTTCTTTCTTGCTCACAAGAGTATCCCCACAGCTTATTAGAATGCCAAGAATATGCACAAGACTTAACTAATATTTATTAAGGGACTAAATCTCTGAATGGAAAATAGCTGGTTGATTTTACCAATAGAGGAAATGGACATGAGCAGTAATGAGACCAGGTGAAAATTGCCTTAAAAATGTGCTTATATCAAACAGATAATGACTTAAGCAATATAGACTCAACAGAAGATAATGTTGGGTTATGTCTCCTTGAGGGCATTCTATTTTGGAGGAAGGAGTAGATTTTAGTGCAAAGCCAAGGACTGGAGATAAAAACCCTTATTCAGACCGATCCCTTTCAAGGACTATACATAACTTTGTAGAAGAGACCTTGAAGCACTTTGATTTTCTGTTCTGTTATTTGTCTATAATTACTGTGGTTATTCTTTTATTTTATTAAATATTCTTTTAGATAACATTGAGGATAGTGTGCTTGTGAGAAATGGAGTTGGTGTTTCAATTTCCCAACTTTCAGATAAGTGATGTCCCAGATATTAGAATCCAAACTTGACTAAATAGAAGCACAACTGAAATATGGAATCTATAAAAGTCAAACTCACTGAAACACAGAGTAGAATGGTGGTCGCCCAAGGTGGTTGTCCCCAGTGGAGGAAATGGGGACGTTGGTCAACAGGTACAAAATTTAAGTTAGAAGTTGAGTAAGTTCTAGGGATATCATCAACAGCATGGTGACTATAGTTAATAATACCATATTGTATACTTGAAATTTGCTAATAGGGTAGATCTTGAATGTTCTCACCACAAACAACAACAACAACAACATAAACTAGAACTATGTGAGGTGATAGATGTGTTAATTAGCTTGATTATAGTAATCATTTCTCAAGGTATATGTATATCAAATCATCACATTATATACCTTAAATATATGAAATATTTATTTGTCAAATTATACCTTAAGAAAACTGGAGTGGGGAATCCAACTGACTTGAAACATAAAACATCTCTCCAGATTATGTTTCTGACACAATTGTTTAAAATGTAAGTAAAATATATTATTTTCCTGCTTTAAAACTCAGGTTTTAGGGCACTGTGTACTCCAAGAGTTAAAGAGAGAGAAAAAAAAAAGAAGGACATTAATACATTAGAGGAGAAAATGGAAAGAGCTTGTGAAAAATGTACAAATGCAGGCCGAGAAGGGGCGAGCCAGTACCAGCTAGCAGCTGGCCAGCAGCATGGACTGGGAAAAGTCATTTAACCTCTCCTCTACCTGGATCTCATTAGTAAAATTAGGATGTAGTATGAAATAATTTATAAGGTTGCTATTAGCTCTAAAATTTTTATGAGTTCAGAGCCTTTAAAAACATGGTGTCCTCAGCAAAAAACACCACTGCAATTTTTTTTTCAATATTCCCTTTTACCTATAATGGAAACAAGTTAAAAATAATAGGCCTAATGTTCACAGATCCATTAAATATTTACTGCTTACTCTCTTGATGACCATTTTGATTCAATACATGGTATGTATAAATCATCGATATTTTCAAAATTCAAAAATGTCCAGGAAGGAATATTTTAGCTTCTGTGATGGCTTTGAACTAAAGTATAATATACTTTCTTGTTTGTGTAAGTGTTTTTATGCTTATCATTTGTCAGTAAGCCCACGAGTCTAAGTACAATATTATATATACCTGCTAGGTGCTTAGTTTATCATTATAATTTCCCACTTGAATTGCAAATTGCATAACTTCTCTGGGATTCCCTCATTTATTTTACAAATTTTAGTATCCAGGTAACAACAAAAAAAGGAACTTCTTCAAACCCTGTGGTATGCTAATACTGAAGATAAAATGAGTTATTTCCCTTGAGGAAAATGTTTTTAAAGATAAAAAGGAGATAGATAGATAGATAGATAGATAGATAGATAGATAGATAGATAGGTAGATAGACATTTGCTTATACATAAATAACATGCTAATATTACTTTATAATTCTGTACATTTTTCTTGTTTTATTTAATTCTATGTGCCTGCTAGTATTTTTCTTTTGTTGATAAAAAATTATCCTTTATTTTTCTTCTTAGTGACATATGCCATCTTTTTTTGTATTTTCCATTAATACTCCTTAAATATTCATACAGTAGTTCTCTGTACTAGATGTTGTGCAGTAAATATTTCTTGATTGATTAACCTTTCCAGTGCAGTGTACAGCATCTCCTTCCCATCCTCAATGTGACAAACACTGTCATGTTCCTTAACAGCCTCCACCCCCACTTCTAGCGGCATGTGATGCAACTGTGGCCAATGAGACACAAGGCAACATCTTCTAGAAAGATTTTCTACACTTTAGACAAAAGGAAGAGATGCCTTTCATCCAACATTTAAACAGTCTTAGGAGAAGCTATTTGAAGCTGTTGTAGTCATATTTTAAGGCTGGAGAGAGCAACAGACATGCTAAGGAAGACAGAAAAGAGAGTCTCTGAACCAATTTTGTACCACTCTATCTCTATAAAAAATTCTTGATATGTGACATGATAAATTTTCCTTATTTTTTAAGCCACATTCACTTGGGTCTTCTGTTTCTTGAAGCTGAAACTTATACACTCACAGTTTATTTCTTTTTTTTTAATATAATTTATTGTCAAATTGGTTTCCATATAGCCCCCAGTGCTCATCCCAACAGGTGACCTCCTCAATGCCCATCACCCACTCTCCCCTCCCTCCCACCTCCCATCAACCCTCAGTTTATTCTCAGTATTTTAAGAATCTCTTATGGTTTGCCTCCTTCCCTCTCTGTAACATTTCCCCCTTCCGTCCCCCATGGTCTTCTGTTAATTTTCTCAGGATCCACATAAGAGTGAAAACATATGGTATCTGTCTTTCTCTGTATGACTTATTTCACTTAGCATAACACTCTTCAGTTCCATCCACGTTGCTATAAAAGGCCATATTTCATTCTTTCTCACTGCCACGTAGTATTCCATTGTGTATATAAACCACAATTTCTTTATCCATTCATCAGTTGATGGACATTTAGGCTCTTTCTATAATTTGGCTATTGTTGAGAGTGCTGTTATAAACATTGGGGTACAAGTGCCCCTATGCATCAGCACTCCTGCATCCCTTGGGTAAATTCCTAGCAGTGCTATTGCTGGGTCATAGGGTAGATCTATTTTTAATTTTCTGAGGAACCTCCACACTGTTTTCCAGAGTGGCTGCAGCAGTTTGCAATCCCACCAACAGTGCAAGAGGGTTCCCATTTCTCCACATCCTCTCCAGCATCTGTAGTTTCCTGATTTGTTCATTTTAGCCACTCTGACCAACGTGAGGTGGTATTTCAGTGTGGTTTTGATTTTTATTTCCCTGATGAGAAGTGATGCTGAGCATCTTTTCATGTGCCTGTTGGCCATCTGGATATCTTCTTTAGAAAAGTGTCTATTCATATCTTCTGCCCATCTCTTCACTAGATTATTTGTTTTTCAGGTGTGGAGTTTGGTGAGTTCTTTATAGATTTTGGATACTATTCCTTTGTCCAATATGTCATTTGCAAATATCTTTTTCCATGCCGTTGGTTGCCTTTTAGTTTTGTTGATTGTTTCCTTTGCAGTGAGGAAGATTTTTGTCTTGATGAGGTCTCAATAGTTCATTTTTGCTTTGAATTCCCTTGCCTTTGGAGATGTGTCGAGGAAGAAATTGCTGCGGCTGAGGTCAGAGAGGTTTTTTTCCTCCTTTCTCCTCTAGGGTTTTGATGGTTTCCTGTTTCAAATTCAGGTCCTTTTGTCTTTTTTCCATTGGATATTCTTTCCTGCTTTGTCAAAGATTAGTTGGCCATACTTTTGTGGGTCCAATTCTGGAGTCTCTATTCTATTCCATTGATCTATGTGTCTGTTTTTGTGCCAATACCATACTGTCTTAATGATTAGAGCTTTGTAGTAGAGGCTAAAGTCTGGGATTGTGATGCCTCCCACTTTGGTCTTCTTCTTCAATATTACTTTGGCTATTCGGGGTCTTTTGTGGTTCCATACAAATTTTAGGATTGCTTGTCTAGCTTCGAGAAGAATGCTGGTGCAGTTTTCATTGGGATTGCATTGAATGTGTAGATTGCTTTGGGTAGTATTGACATTTTAACAATATTTATTCTTTAATCCATGAGCATGAATGTTTTTCCATTTCTTTGCATCTTCTTCAATTTCCTTCATAAGCTTTCTATAGTTTTCAGTATACAGATCTTTTACATCTTTGGTTAGGTTTATTCCTAGGTATTTTATGATTCTTGGTGCAATTGTGAATGGGATCAGTTTCTTTATTTGTCTTTCTGTTGCTTCATTATTAGTGTATAAGAATGCAACTGATTTCTGTACATTAATTTTGTATCCTGCGACTTTGCTGAATTCATGTATCAGTTCTAGCAGACTTTCGGTGGAGTCTATCGGGTTTTCCATGTATAATATCATGTCATATGCAAAAAGCGAAACCTTGACTTCATCTTTGCCAATTTCGATGCCTTTAATTTCCTTTTGCTGTCTGATCGCTGAAGCTAGAACTTCCTACAGTATGTTAAACAACAGCGGTGAGAGTGGACATCCCTGTCGTGTTCCTGATCTCAGGGGGGAAGCTCTCAGTTTTTCCCCCTTGAGGATGATATTAGCAGTGGGCTTTTAATAAATGGCTTTTATGATATTTAAGTATGTTCCTTCTATCCTGACTTTCTTAAGGGTTTTTATTAAGAAAGACTGCTGAATTTTGTCAAATGTTTTTTCTGCATCTATTCACGGGGAACATATGGCTATCTTTTCTTTTATTAATGTGATGTATCACATGGATTGATTTGCGAATATTGAACCAGCCCTGCAGCCCAGGAATGAATCCCACTTGATCATGGTGAATAATTCTTTTTATATGCTGTTGAATTCGATTTGCTAGTATCTTATTGAGAATTTCTGCATCCATATTCATCAGGGAAATTGGCCTGTAGTTCTCTTTTTTTGCTGGGTCTCTGTCTGGTTTGGGAATCAAAGTAATGCTGGCTTCATAGAATGTGTCTGGAAGTTTTCCTTCCCTTTCTATTTTTTGGAACAGCTTGAGAAGGATAGGTATTATCTCTGCTTTAAATATCTGGTACAATTCCCCAGGGAAGCCATCTGATTCTGGACTCTTATTTTTTGGGAGATTTTTGATAACTAATTCAATTTCTTTACTAGTTATGGGTCTGTTCAAATTTTCTATTTCTTCCTGTTTGAGTTTTGGATGTGTGTGGGTGTTTAGGAAGTCCATTTCTTCCAGGTTGTCCAGTTTGTTGGCATATAATTTTTCATAGTATTCCCTGATAACTGCTTGTATTTTTGAGGGACTGGTTACAATAACTCCATTTCATTCGTGATTTTACCTATTTGGGTCCTCTCCCTTTTCTTTTTGAGAAGCCTGGCTAGAGGTTTATCAATTTTATGTTTTCAAAAAACCAACTCTTGGTTTCATTGATCTGCTCTATGGTTTTTTTAGATTCTATATTGTTCATTTCTGCTGTGATCTTTATTGTGTCTCTTCTTCTGTTGGGTTTGGGGTGTCTTTGCTGTTCTCCTTCTATTTCCTTTGGGTGTGCTTTTAGGTTTTATATTTGGGATTTTTCTTGTTTCTTGAGCTGGGCCTGGATTGCAATGTATTTTCCTCTCAGGACTGCTTTCGCTGCATCCCAAAGCATTTGGATTGTTGTCTTTTCATTTTCATTTGTTTCCATATATTTTTAAATTTCTTCTCTAATTGCCTGGTTGACCAATTCATTCTTTAGTAGGATGTTCCTTAACTTCCATGCTTTTGGAGGTTTTCCAAACTTTTTCCTCTGGTTGATTTCAAGTTTCATAGCATTGTGATCTGAAAGTGTGCATGTTAACTCATAGTTTATTTCCAATCATATACAAGCACCATCTTCTTATAGAGATTACCTCGTCTGACATCTTAGAAAAGAGTGAAATATGACACCACCACTGTTTTCTTTGAGAAAGAAACTGGCCACCACTGTAAGCACTACCCCAATTATATAATAATAATAATAATAATAATAATAATAATAATAATAATAATAATGGCAACAGCTCACAGTTTGTGAGTGCTTTCAATGAATAAAAAGGGCAGTGTGCTATTAATCTTCACAACAAATCCCTAAATTGGGGAATAACATTATCTCTACTTTCAAAATGCAGAATACATGGCAAAGGGATTATAAGTAACCTGCCAAGATCCCACAGCTAATAAATGAATAAAATCAAGGTCTGACTGGAATGAACTAGTAATCATTATGCTACCTCTTTAACGCATGTGTGTATTTAAGATTCAGGCTATATACGGACTTTCTGCAGCATGTAGGAATGAAATGAACAGACTAACATATCATCCTAAACTTGGCACTTATAGCTCTGTGAGTGGACTATGCTAACTACACTAATGGTTTGCAAGTATGAGGGAGGGATACAGCAATGTATATATAGCATATGTAATTAAAAGAACATTTAAATGACATCGAGCAAGACTGATACTCCTCTACATTAAGAAAATTTTACATGTTCACTGGTGGTTTTAAAGTTATAGACACACCACTTTAACACAATTAGATAAAACATGCCAAATTTCCCTGGATATACTATATATAGCCTTTCTATATTGGGGAAAAAATGAATTAAAATGAACCATCAATCAAATTTAATATTTTAAAAATTAACTATTGCCTTTATTTTGAGAATATAGAAGGCTCAGAATAATAAAGCATGGCATTTTTTTAGTAGACTAAAACTCAAGATCTACAATAAATAAAATTAGGTAATGAAGTTGTTACAACTCATTTTCCTGAATAATTTTATCAATAACTAATGCTCTACCAAATAGACATGATCTATGAAACTAATTTAAAAATTTTATCTATTATTTTGTTACATAATATTTGATATACAAAATTGATATATGAAATTTTATATGTATCGATAACAATATTTGATACATAAAAATCATGCAGTATGAAACCTCTAGCCAGCATAGGAGTAGACCATTACACCCTTCACTGAAGCAGTACCTATGCTTTCCTATAACTCCTAGATACCCTTGCCAATCCCCAAAAGTAACCAGTCCCCTGAATTGTGGGTTCATTGGTACTTTGCTTTTTCAAATAACTTCTATCATAAATGTATCTATCTTTACAATATAAGCTTCATATTTTTGAACTCATATAATAGGAGCTTTATATTATGTCTTTGTGTAGTCTGCAACTTGTTTTCTCACTCAAGGCTATGTTTCTTAGATTCATGATGTTGCACATAGCTATAATCTGTTCAATTTTATGGCTATGTAATATGACTAATAATGTTTTAATTCAGTCACTTTCAAAAAATATTTTGCTTCTTCCAGTTTTTTAAACTTGCTATTAGTAATGTCTTACTTCTGTGTTCAAATTCTATTTTAAAATTTCTTTCCACTTAATGTATCAACAATTAAGAGGTGAATGGAAGTCTCTCACTATGATTGTGGATTTGTCACTTTATTGTTTCAATCATTTTTGCTGTATGTATTTGAAAATGATTTATTTGGTGTACACAACTTAAAAGTTATTAAATTTTTCTGATGAATTTATTTTTTGTCATTATGTATTTTGTCATTTTTCCTAATTATGCTGTTTTATTCATTGAAGTTTATTTTATCAATTTTTAATAGATTTTTAAAATTAATATTTGCCTGCTATATATTTTTATATACTTCTTTAAATTTTCCCATGATGTTATATTTGTGGGCACTGAGAGGAGGGGATCTAAAAAGGTCTTTCTTGGGGTCCCTGATGGCTCAGTCGGTTCAGTGTCCAACTTCGGCTCAGGTCATGATTTCATGATCAGTGAGTTTGAGCCCCGCATCGGGCTCTGTGCTGACAGCTCAGAGCCTGGACACTGCTTTGGATTCTGTGTCCCTGTCTCTCTGCCCCTCCTCCGCTCAGGCTCTGTTCTTTCTCTCAAAAATGAATAAATGTTAAAAAAATTAAATAAAAAATAAAATATATATTTTTTTGCTGATATGTAGGCCATGTCTTAAATATGCTTGCCTAGAAAACAGACCTTGAGTCAAAAGCTCATGTGTTATAACTTTCTTGGGGGTACAGTCCCAGAGAAGCAGGAGTGAAGGAAACATGAGGCTAATAAGGACTATATCCTGAGCTGGTCACAGCCCTGTATTACAGTTGGCTGTTAATTGTTGCAGGAAATTTCCAGAAGGCTATGTGGAAATATTGCAACTTGGAATAGTCTGTGGAGGGACAAAAAAGGCCAACAATTTATTTGCTGACTCCTTCCGATTACTATCTTTTATCGGTTATAGTCTGCTCTATACAGTTAACTTCCCAGATTTCTGAGTTGTATTAGATGGCCCCGCCAGGTATGTGCCAGTAAAGCCAGAGCCTCCAGGCTTCTAATGCAGCCAATGTTTTTATGTCAGTTGGTACAGTGTTATGGAAGCTCCTAAATTTGTGGTGATGAAAGTGGAGGTGTCCAGGGCTTCCTAACTATGGAAGGTATGAGTATTTGCTAGAACCTCTCTCCTTCAACTCCATCACAGAAAGGCAAGTAGCTGAGACCCAAAGACATAGGTGGTTTTATGCAGAACTCAGGTAATGCATAAACTGAGCCCAGTATAGTCCATCTCTGCAATATTTGGATCTGCTTGCGGTCAATCTCATATGATACAAGTGACCATACTTTTTCTCTGAAAGCTGAAATGCAAGTCCAATCTGTTTAGGAGGTAGTGAATTGTAGGAAACTGAAAGACTTATAGAGTTTTAGCAGATCATAGTTATAGTCCTCACTGCTTCACTGTTCCAGTGCTATAATTAAAGGATTTAAGGAATAAAAAGTGCAGAGAGAAAGTAATAGAAGTTCAGAGAGGAGAAAAAATGGTATTATGCTAGGTTTAGAATATTTAAAACCTGTAAGAATTCAGACATTGTATGATCTCTAGTTTTTTTTTCTTGTTTTCATCCCCCCTCCTACTAACCAGATATCAAACATTTCCTGCTCATTATGGGATTAATCTTTTTAAACATTTACTCCTTAATAAATACTTTTAAAATTAAAAGTATATTTTCAACCTCTCCTAAATGCAGAATATATTCATTGTTTAATTTCTAAAATTGGTTGTACTTATGAATGGTCTATCATGCAGCAAAATGTCAATTAGAAAATGAAGTTTTGGGGCGCCTGGGTGGCTCGGTCGGTTAAGCGTCTGACTTCGGCTCAGGTCATGATCTCATGGTCTGTGAGTTCAAGCCCTGCGTCGGGCTCTGTGCTGACAGCTCAGAGCCTGGAGCCTGTTTCAGATTCTGTGTCTCCCTCTCTCTCTACCCCTCCCCTGTTCAGGCTCTGTCTCTTTGTCTCAAAAATAAATAAACGTTAAAAAAAAAATTAAAAAAAAAAAAGAAAGAAAATGAAGTTTCTCCACTTGTACCTGAAACTCTGAAAGGGTTCTGAAGTTAAGCCACTGTAAAAAAATGTAAAAACAGGGTGCCCAGGTGGCTTGGTTGGTTAAGTGTCTGACTTTGGCTCAGGTCATGATCTCACAGTTTGTGAGTTCAAGCCCCGCATCAGGCTCTGTGCTGACAGCTCAGATCCTGGAGCCTGCTTTAGATTCTGTGTCTCCCTCTCTCTCTGCCCCTTCCCTGCTCACATTCTGTCTCTCTCTCTCTCTCAAAAATAAGTAAACATTAAAAAAATGCAAAAACAAAACAGAAAGTTGATTGTTCTAGACTCTGTATAGAGTATATATTTAATACAAAAATTCCTTTGAAATGTCAACCAAGAAAGTTTTTGGGATATTACTCAATATTGTAATACAGAAAATAAGGATAAATATATTTTAAAATAGGCTTAGTTGAAACGGGATGGGAATGGCATTTTATGGCAAGAATATACTCCACATAGATATGGAAATAAAGCTTTGGAAGGAACAGAGAATAAGAAAATACAAGAAGGGGACAAAAGAAGTAAAGCCATTGGAAATTTTTGTAAAGAATTTCCACAACACTCTCATAAACGCTGTAAGGCTATCATAAAGGCAAGGCACAGTGTTTGTTAAAGAGGGACTTCAAGTACCTACACTTTCTACCAAAGCAGAGTATCTGAAAACATGTTAATTATATTGATAATAAATGTATGTCCAGAAGGATGCCAGGAAAGCAACAAGAGTTAGAATATCTAGACTTAATTTTCACCAATGTGGAAAAACATGTTGGTGGTTCAAAAGTGTTAGGGCAATTAAAAAAAATGGTGGCCGTGCAATCAGTATGGTTCTCTTCTCTGTGTACTAGTTTCCTGCCTGCTTCACTGACATCTTACAGATTCCCTTTCCAGCTTAGGAGGGAAATTCCTGGGTTCTGTGAGATATGTCATAGGGGTAAGGTGAAAATCACTTACAGATTGTAGATTATGGAGCAGAGGAAGATTAGAAAGTCAAGAACAAAGGGTAAGCCTAGGATTAACTAAAACACTCTATTAATATCTCCATTTGAGGAAAATGTGCTGAGATGCTGAAGGTGTGCCAAGGCGATAGACTAGGAACCCATGCCCTAGATGGAGAGGCTTTTGAGAGCATTCCTAAAGTCACTGAGATGGGAGAATTTGCTTTAGCACTACAGGGAGCAGCCCTTCAAACATGACCCAACCCTTAAATTTTATTTTATTTTTTTAGGATTTTCTTATCTTCCTCTTCTCTTATTGTGAAAAAAAGAAAAAAAGAGTCATTCCAATGATTTTTCTAATCTGTACATCCTGACAACTCTCAGATCTTTTCTGGTAGCCTCATCCTCTCCTCTGAACTCCACATCATATTTCCATTTGGGCATCTTACCAGTAATTCTAAGTTATCTTAGAGTCCAAACTTCTTCCTCTTTTTACTTAAAATCTGAAGCTTTTAATATTACCATATACCAAATATTCCAAGGTAGAACTATTCTTCACTATTTCCTTACTTTCATGGTCCCTATATTTAGCTGATCACCAGTTATATACTTCATGAACACCTCTCAGGTCTTTACTACTTTTTTATTAGTGCAGCTTTCAGTCTTATCTCGACTCTTAGTCACATTTTGTCTTTTTTAAAAAAATGTTTATTTATTTATTTTGAGAAGGAGTGGAGGAGAGGGCAGGGGAGGGACAGAGACAGAAAGGAGAGAGAAAATCCCAAGCAGGCTCCATGCTGTCAGTGCAGGGCCTGATGAGGGGCTCCATCTCACAAACATGAGATCATGATCTGAGCCTAAAACAAGAGTCAGATGCTTAACAAACTGAGGCACCTCGCCACCCCCATTTTGTCTTTAATATTAAAATTTGTCTCCACACTTAGCCTTTCTTCCCTCCAAGCCAGTATCCATATCAGTGTTTTCCTTCTATAATACCAACATGATTGGATCAAATTTTGCCTTGAGGAGGTATCATTTCCTCCCTGTAGGATATCTGATGGTAAAGAATCATTCAAAAAGCATGGATAGTTTTAAATTATATGAATTGTATAAATATACCATAACCGATTTACCCATTCTGCTACTGATGAATATTTGGGTTGTGTCCTAGTTTTGGCTAAAGTGAATAGTGCTGCTGTGATCATTAAACAATGTAATATGTAAATATTTATGCCCATATATGCAATATATAACATATATGTAATGTACACAAATTTATTAATTTATTTATGCTAATTTCTGTTGGGTGTATACCTGTAAGTGGAATTGCTGGTGGCACATATGTGCAGCTTAAATTTATGCTGCCAGACCATTGTCCAAAGTAGTTGTATCAGCTTATATTTGCACTAGTACCACATGAGTTTCCGTGGGCACCACGTCCTCAACAATACTAGCATTATCTGTATTTTTCATTGTATTCATTCTAGCGGGTAAATAGTGGTATCTCAGTCTTGTTTTCATTTTCACGAAGTTGATAATCAGTGAAATTGACCACCATTAGCATATTCTTTGGCCATTTGGATGTCCTCTTTTGTGAACTGTCTATTTAAGTCATTTGCCTGTGTTTCTACTGGACTGTATGCTTTTTTCTTATTGATTTGAAGGTGGTCAGTATATTCTAGATAAAAATCTTTTGTCATATATCTTCTACTAGTGTATCTTGGTTTTTATCTTATTAATTTTTTTTTTTGATCGATGGACATTCTTAATTCTCTGTAGTAAAACTTACATATTTAACTCAAGTATTATACAATTAATCATTTTCCCTTTATTAAATTAATGCAGTGTCCTGATTAATAAATCTTTGCTTCTTCCAACAAAGCATCTGTTATATATTTTTTCTTAATGTTTATTTTTTTAACTTCAGTAATTTAATCTACAATCCTTATGAAATTTACTTTTCTGTATGTTATAAGGTTGTTGCTGTTTTTATATACTAACAGTAAAACGTGACAAAGAAATAAAGAAAACACTCCCATTCACAATAGCATCAACCAGTAAAATACTTAGGAAAAAAATTTAACCAAGGAGTTGAAAGATAATGTACAGTGAAAACTACAAGACTTTCATGAAAAAAAAAATGAAGAAAACACAAAATTGAAAAGATATCCCATGTTAATGCATTGGAAGAATTACTATTGTTAAATGTTCATACTACCCAAAGCCATCTATAGATTCTACACAATCCCTATCAAAATACAATGGTGTTTTTCACAGAAAAAGAAAAAAAAAAACTCTAAAATTTGTTTGGAACCACAAAAGACTTCAAATAGCCAAAGGAAAAGAAGAACAAAGAAAGAAGAACAAAGCTGAAGGCATCACACCTCTGATTTCAAACTATCCTGCAAGACAATAGTAATCAAGACAGTATAGTACTGGCATAAAAATAAACATATTATAGGTCAAGGGAATGGAGTCAAGAGCTCAGAAATAAACACTTACATATACAGTCGACTAATACTGGACATGGGAACAAAGAATACTCAGCAGAGAAAGGATAGTCTCTTCAATAAATGGTGCTGGGTAAATTGGATAACTGCGTGCAAAATAATGAACCTGGATCCCTATCTTACACCACACACACACACACACACACACACACACACACACAACCTCAAAATGGTTAAGATTTAAACATAAGACTTGAAACTGGAAAACTGCTGAAAACGAAATAGAAAAAAAAGCTCCATGGCATTGATCCATGGCAATGATTTCACGGATATGATACCCAAACCACAAGCAACAAAGCAAAAATTAATGAGTCATAGTACATCAAACCAAAAAGCTTCTGCAAAGTAGAAGAAAGAAGTACAAAATGAAAAGACAACCTATAGAATGGGACAATATATTTGCACATCATATATGTGATAAGAGGTTAATATCCAAAATACATAAAGAGCTCACACAACTAGATAGCAAAAAACAATCTGAATTTTTAAATGGACATAGGAACTGAATATTTTTTTTCCAAAGAGAACATACAAATGGCCAGCAGGTACATGAAAAGGTACTCAACATCACTAATCATCAGGGAAATGCAAATCAAAAACACAGTGAGGTATCACCTCACACCTGTTAGAATGGGTATCATTGAAAAGACAGGACAGAAGTGTTGTCAAGGATGTGGAGAAATTAAAACTCTGTGCACTGTTGGTGAGAGTATAAACTGGTACAGCCACAACAGAAAAAAAAAGTATGGATGTTCTTCAAAAAATTAAAAATAAGAGTTACCAGATGATCCAGCAATTACACTTCTGGGTATATATCCAAAGGAAATGAAAACAGGTTCTTGAAGAGATATAGGTCAATACTCTCATGTTCATCAGAGCATTATTTACAGATGCCAAGACATGGAAACAACCTAAGTGTCTGTAAATAGATAAATCGATAAAAAAAAGATGTGGAATACACACATTAACACACAATGGAATATAACACACACACACTTACACATGCACACACACCATGGGATATTACTAAGCCACAAGAATGAAGAAAATCCTGCCATTTGGACATGAATGGACCTTAAAGGCATGAGATAAATGAAATAAGTCAGATAGAGAAAGCCAAATACTGTATGATATCACTTAAATGTGGACTCTAAAAAAGCTGAACTCATAAAAACAGAGAGTAGAGTGGTGGTTACCAAGGGGTGGGAGGTGGGAGAAATGGTGAGATGTTGGTCAAAGGGTATAAACTTCCAGTTATAAGATGAATGAGTTAAGGGGGTCTAATATACAGCATTATGACTATAGTTAATATTGTATTATATACTCGAAAGTTAAGAGAGATCACTTGCTAAAAGAAGATCATAAATATTCTCTCTCTCTCTCTCTCTCTCTCTCTCTCTCTCTCTCACACACACACACACACACACACACACACACACATACACACACACACACAGGTACTTATGTGACATGATAGAAACATTAGCTAACACTATGATGGTAATCATCTTTCAATATATAAGTATATCAAATCAACACACTGCATACCTTCAAGTTACACAGAATTAAAAAAAAAAGTTAATGTTTATTTAGTTTGAGAGAGAGAGACAGAATGTGAGTGGAAGAGGAGCAGAGAGAGGGAAACAGAATCTGGAGCCGGCTCCAGGCTCTGAGCTGTCAGCACAGAGCCTGATGCTGGGCTCAAATTCATGAACCGTGAGATCATGACCTGAGCTGACGTCAGACACTTAACTGACTGAGCCACCCAGGTGCCCCTAAACTTACACAGAATTGTGTGTCTATTATAATTCATTATAGTTGGGGGTGAGGTACCTATCCTTTTTCAATATGGATATTCAATGCAACCAGTATCCCTTATCTCCCACTGCCCTGAAGTGCCATCTTTGCTATGTATAATTAATTGGCCAATTACAGTGGGTCTGTTTCTGGATTCTCGTATTTTTCCTTGGTGTATTTATTTATTATTTGGCCATCCTGTCTTCATTTCTGCAGCTTGAAAATAAGACATAACTGGTACTTAAGTTCTTCCATTTTATTCTTCCATAAGATTGTGCTAATTTTTCTTGGATCTTTGTATAACCATACAGACTTTAGAATCAGCTAATCAGTTTCCACCAAAAACAAACAAACAAAACAAAACAAGACCTAAACAAAACAGAAAACTCTTCTGGGATTTTGACTGGGAATGTATTGAATCTATAGGTCAGTTTGGGAGAATGGCCATATTATACATTATTATTTCTTCCAATTCCTAAGCATGTTATATACTTTCATTTATTTAGATATTTACTTCCTCTCAACAAAGTTTTGCAGTTTTCAAGATACAGAGTTTACACATATTTTGTTAGATTTATTACTAGTTTATGTTTTATGCTATTATAAAAGTTATCTTTAAAATTTTTATTTTGTATCTTTTTTGTTACTTCTATATAGTTATATAATTGATTTTTGGTATATTGACCTTGCATTTAGTGATCTTGCTAAATTAACTCATAAATTTAATAATTTGTCTACATATTCTTTTGGATTTACTACATATAAAATCATATTGTGTGTAAATAATTACAGTTTTCTTTCTTCCTATAATATCCTTATACCTTTCATTTATTTCTTCATGTGTTTTTGCACTGATTGGGACCTCGAGACATGCTTGTTCCTACCCCTAATCTTTGAGGGAAGCTTTTAATAATTCACTATTAACTATGATATTTGTAGATACTGTACCAGAATTTCCTATCTTAAAACAGAAGATCCCATCTGTTCCTTGCTTGCTAATAGTTTTCTTCCATGAATGGTATTCAATTTTTCTTTATCTATTGATATGATGCATGTTTTCTCCTTTTTTTCCATTAATGTCAATTATATTGATTTTTTGTTTCTTTTTAATTTGAGTATGTTTGACACACAATGTTACATTAGTTTCAGATGTACAACATAGTGATTCCACAACGCTATATGTTATGCTATGCTCACCACAAGTAATAGATACCATTTGTCACCATACAACAAGTATTACAATACCAGTGACTATATTTGCTATGCTGTATCTTTTATTCCCATGACTTATTCATTCGATAACTGGAAGCCTGTATATCCCACTCCCCTTCATCCATTTTACCCACTGCAACCCCTATATCCCTCTGGCAACCATCAGTTTTCTCTCCATATATACAAGTCTGATTCTGCTTTATGTTTGTTAATATTTTTTATATTCTACATATAAGTGAAATAATGTGGTATTTCTCTGACATATTTCACTTATCATAATACACTGTAGGTCCATCCATGTTGTCACAAATAGCAAGATGTCATCCTTTTTATGGCTACATAATATATAAATATCCTCCAAATCTTCTTTATCTACTAATCATCAGAGAAATTCAAAATTCAAATCAAAACCATAATGAGATATCACCTTAAACTTGTCAGAATGGCTAAAATCAAAATGATGGGAAATGACAAGTGTTGCCAGGGATGTGGACAAAAAGGATGCTTGTGCACTGTTGGTGGGAATGCAAACTAGTATAGCCACTGTAGTAAACAGTATAGAGGCTCCTCAAAAATTAAAAATAAAAATACCACATGATCCAATAATTCCACTACTAGGTATTTACCCAAAGAAAACAAAAACACTAATTCAAAAAGATATATGAACCCCTATGTTTATTACAGCATTATTTTCAATAGCCAAGATATGGAAGTAGCCCAGTGTCCATCAATATATTGATTGATTTTCGATTGCTAAAGTACCATTATAATTCATGGAATAAAATGGCCCTATTTTAATATATTGCATTGTTTGATGCAGGATTTTTTTCTTCTGTGCTCATTAAAGAGATTTGGTATGATTTTGATTTTTGTACTATTTTCAGATTTTGGTATCAAAGCTATGTAGACTTCATAAAATGTATGGGAATTGTTCCCTCTGTTTTATTTTATTTATTTTGTTTTATTTATTTTATTATTGTTTTAATCCTTTAGAAGTGTGTGTGTGTGTAAAATTTGTGTTATTTATTCATAAATATTTGGAAGAATTCACTTGTGAAGTCAACTTGATAGGATGTTACTTTGTGTAAATTTTAAATATATAATGGGTTCAATTTTTAAAATATATACAGAATTATTCAATATTCTATTTATTAGCCTGACAACTTTGGCAAGTTTTGTTTCTCAAGGTGTTCGTCCCGTTTATCTAAATTGTCAAAGACATTTGTATAAAGTCATTCAGAATGTCCATGACTATTTTTTTTTTAATATCAGTAGGTCCTAATGTGATGTCTCCATCTCTGTTCCTGATATTGGTAAGTTAATTCTCTCTTTTAACTTAATCGGGCCTGAGGGGGGTTATCAATTTTACTATTCAAAAACAAAAAACAACTTCACACTTTGTTGAATTTCACTGTTCTTTGTTTGCTTTCTATTTCAATTATTTCTGCTTTTATCTTTATTATTTCCTTCAATCTACTTTTTTGTTACTTTTCTAGCTTCTTGAGATGGAAACTTAGATAGAGATGATTAGCCCTTTTTCTTTTTCTAATATGTGATTTTAAAGCTATAAATTGTCTCTAGGGAACATTCCTACAGCTACATTCCAAAAGTTTTCATATGCTGTATTGTTGTTATTTAGTTCCTAAGATTTTCTAATTTTCATTGTGGCTTTATCTTCCAACCATGCATTAGTGAAAAACACATTGCTTAATTTCCAAAAGTTGGAGATCTTCTAGTTACCTATACTATTGTTTTATAGCTTAATTCAACAGTGGCCTGGAGCCTATACTCTGAGTCTATGATTCAATTATTTAAAACTTATTTTTATGAATACTTTGTACTTTTATGGAACTTGTTAAGATTGGTTTTGGGTACATATTCAATAGGTGTTTAAAGATAATGTATATTCTATCATAATTGTATGCACTATGCAATTTATGCCAACAAATTGTTTCTTGTGTTGTCTATATCTTCTTATAATTTGTTGTCTATTCTATTAGCTATGAATAGTGATGAATTAAACTCTCATGTGCTTTGTTTACTTCTCTTTTTTACTTATGTCAATCTTTGCTCCTTTCTTTTCTTTTCTTTTCTTTTTTCTTTTCTTTTCTTTTTTTCTTTTGCTTCCTCATCCCTCCCTCCTTCTTTCTTTTCTTTCTTTCTTTCTTTTTCTTTCTTTCTTTCTCTTTCTTTCTTTCTTTCTTTTTCTTTCTTTCTTTCTCTTTCTTTCTTTCTTTCTTTCTTTCTTTCTTTCTTTCTTTCTTTCTTTCTTTCTTTCCTTCTTTTTCTCTTTCTTTCCATCCATACTTCCTTCCTTCCATCCAGCCAGCCAGCCAACCATCTATATCACTGGTAACATATATATGTTATGTGACTGAGCATATGCAAATTTCAGTTGTATATTTTGTTGTTGGCTTGACCTTTTACCAGCATGAAATATTTCTTTTTCTGTAGGAATTCTTCTATCTTAAAATCTAGTTTCTTATTTTAATGTAATACATAGCTTCCTTTTGAATAATGTTTTTTATGGTTCATCTTTTCATACCCTTTTACAGTCACTTTCTCTCTGTTCTTATACTTAAGGTGTACTTCTAATGAGCAACATAGTTAAGTTTTATTTTTTGATCATTCTGTCAGAATATTTAATCCTTTTATATTTAGTACAGTTATTGATAGGGGTTGATAAGTATTATCATATCATTTGTTGTTTAGATAACCCATCTGTTTTATAATTTTATGTCTTTTGTTACCTTCTTTAGGATCAACTATTTTTTACTATTTTACTTCACCACTATTAGTTATACACTCTTTTCTTCCTTCTTTTTTATGACTGCCAAAGTTATTAAAATATGCATCTTTGACTAAAAATTATTACTTTTTCACTGATGAGGCAATGCAAAGATCTTGGAATGGTTTCTCTTGTTTTATTCCACTCTCCCCTTTTGTGTTATTATTTGTGCTCAGCTTTATTGAGGTATAATTGACAAATAAAATTGTAAGATATTTAAAGTATTCAACACTATAATTTTATATATGTTGTAAAAAGGTTATCCTCATTGAGTTAATTATTGTGTTATTACTATGCATTTAATTATATACACATTGTAGAGCCTTCAGGACATTAGTATTATTATGTAATATAAATATTCATATATATTTACTTATATACCTACCTCTTCCTTTCTTAATTATTGTTCCCTTCTAAATTATTTGCCCTCTGTCTGAAGACCTCCGAAGACTTTTGGTTTGTTTGTCTTAGTTTAACTCCACTAGCAGCAATTCTCTCAGTATATATATGCTGAAAATGTGTATTCATCTTAGTTTTTGGAGAATATTTTCTCTAGAAATAGGATTCTTTTCCAGTACCTGGGGTATCATTTCTTGTTTTCTGGTTTTACTGTTCTTTTATTGTTTCTTTTAAGATAGCACCATCAATCTTGTTGCTCATTCAAGGCAGTATTTCTTATACCTTTACTATTGTTATACTTTTATTTTTGTTTTTAGATTTTAACAGCTTTACTATGGTGTGCCTAGGTGTAGATTGGGTTGTATAGAGCCTACTCAGGTTTGGAAGAACTTCTGAACTGGATACTGGATGTCTTCTTCATTTTTCTGATAATTTTGGCCACTGTGTATTCAAATAATTCTGCTTCATTCTCTCTCTGTTCATTTTATAAGACCCAAGTACATGTATATTACATCTTTCCACTATGTCGTTCATTTTTCTCTTATGTTTTTCCAGATTTCCATTTTTTTTCTGTGCTTCAGTTTGAATGACTTCGTTAACTCATTTTGCTCAGTTTGTATGATTTCATTAACTCATTTTGCAGTTTGTTATCCTCTATGCTGCTGTGTCTAATCTGCTAATGACCTCTCTCTGAAGTTCTCAATTTGCTATTTTATTTTTCAATTCTAAAATTTACATTTATTTTTAGGTATTATAATTTGTTGGTGAAATTCTCAATATTTTTACTTATTTTCTTCACCTTTTCCTCTACTTATTTTAATATATTAAGAATATTTATTTAAAAGTGCTTGCCTGCTATTATCATCTGTTAGCCTCTTTATTTTTTTCTGTTTTTAATCCCGTTTTTTAAAATTCATATAGTCTTGTCTTTTTGCATGTCTAGTAATTTATAATTGAATGCCACCATATGATATCATCATCTGTGTACCTTCAAAAATTGGCAAGTATCCTGTGGGAAAAATTTGCCATGTGCAAAAGGCAGTTTTCTACGCCTCCCTTTTCAGTAGGATCTTAGCCTCACAGGTTCCAAATTTCATCTTTATTATCCTGGAAGCCTGCGAAAGCTCTCCTGGTTGTTTTTGTTTGTTTGTTTGTTTGTTTGTTTGTTTTTTCTGTTCCTAAGTTCAGTCTGAGCAAGGAAAGCCTGGATTTTCATATCTTTTTCCTGAGTGCAGCATTGGCAAATATCCTCAGGGGGAAAAATATATATATATATCATCAGTCTATGAGCTTACCGCTCTTAACTTTCCCTCTGTCCAAAATCTTATGTCTCCCTAGTCCTGCTTCTGCAGTTCTCCAGTGCCTTTAGACATGTGCATTAAAAAAAAAAATCATAGATGTTATTTTTAGAGCAATTTTAGGTTTAAGAAATTTGGTCAGAGAGTGCACAGACTCTTATGCATATTTTAATCTCCTTTTATTGTTGTTCTCAACAGGTCTACTGCAAGATACTCTATCATACCAACAAGTGGATGTACCTCTTAAGTGGTACTTGTTGAAAGGATCAATATATTAGTAAAGAAACATTAACTTGACATCTACGTATAAGCTCTCTAAGTAGTAAATAATATACTTACATATTTAAATAACAAGATTGGAAAAACATTTTCAGCATATATAAAAAGACTTTATTATATAAAGAGTTTATAGAAGTTGATTTTGGAATAATACCTCAATAGCTAGATGGATAAAGTTTATAAAAGTTTTAACGTGAAGGTAGATTTAGTTGATTCACACTTAAGAATTTGCTAACTTATTTATCAAAAAATACAAATAAAAATAAGGATATTTTGCTTATTAAGTCAGTTCAAATAACTGCTAGATATGATTTCCTAGGTCTTAGATCCTGATCCTTAATGCTAGCTGTTAGCTAGATTTTGCTGTAAACTGAAAAATGATGTCATCAAATCCTGGTGCTACCCTTGGTCTTACCACAAGAATTAACACCATCTTGAAATTCCTGCCACTTTGCTCCAATCCACTAGCTTACACTTAGAAATTATAATCTCAGACCAAATCAAGCCTGAGTCTGCCAATCCTTTTCAACCATGATTTGATTTGCTTACCACCCTCGTTGGTATTTATGCTATTATCAGAAGAATCCCCTTCTGCTTCCCCTTCCCATTCCTGTCTTCCCTTTCCATGCCAAAGTCCAATTACTCCTAATATTAAAGTATATGTGGGTTATAATATATCCACCATTTATGTGGTAGTGGTAAAATTGGTAATTTTAAATATCATTAGTGTCAGAACAAGGTTTTAGGCTATGTTAAGAAAGCAGAAAAATATAAAGAAAGCAACTAAATGTTCAAAAATAAGAAAATGGTTGGGGAAATTATCAATTTGTGTATTTTTAAACAATCAACACCTTAGTGCACATAGTATTTTATTTTTATTTATTTATTATTTTTGAATGTTTATTTTTGAGACAGACTGAGAGACAGAGAATGAGTCAGAGAGAGGCAGAGAGGGAGACACAGAATCCAAAGCAGGCTGCAGGCTCTGAGCTGTCAGCACAGAGCCTGATGTGAGGCTCGAACCCACAAACCACAAGATCATGGCCTGAGCTGAAACTGAATGCTTAACCAACTGAGACACCCAGGCGCCCCAGTGCACATACTATTTTAAATGGCTTAAAATATATATATTTGGAATGTCATGGGTAAGATAAATACATAAAAAGGCAAAGAAAAAGTTAAATGTTTAGAGAAATTAAAATCAGAGATAAGATGAGTTGCAAAACATGCATGGGTTTTATAGGGTTTTGAAGAAAAATTAACCTCTGCTCTTTGAGGCTCCTAGCAGCCGAAGAAGAGAGCTGATTATGGTACTCACAAGTGTTTGAAAGATTAAAAAACAAACAAACAACCTCTCCCCCCCCAAAAAAAAAACCCAAAACAAAGAAAACAGTTGATTAGGAGCAATATGATCCTGAGACCTGAGAGGAATTTCTGCCTTAGGTAAGTTCCTTCTCACCTACATGAAATAATTTTTTAAAATATTTTGAGCAGGCAACTGTTTTTTTTTTTCAAAAGAAGTTTTATACCAATTCCCAATATTTAAAGCAGTAAACTAGATTAAATGGATCTGCTCAGATAAAAGGAACTTGATAAAATTTCCCTGGCAAAGAAAAGTCTTAGGAAGAATAAAAACGAAAGAACATCTTCCAAGTGAGGCAGACTAGGAGAGACACCAGCTCAATCATTTACAACATGAGACTAAGCAAACCACTAACCTCTTTGAATCTCAGTTTCCTTACCTTTGAAGCATAGTAATCCTTCCTTAAAGGATTATAAAGCTTAAATAAATGAGAAAAAGTATGTAAAACACCTGGTACATAGAATGTCCTACAAAAAAATGATTTCCTTCCTTCTCTGCTTTTGGCGATTCATATTTCCAACATCTTCTTAGATTGATTTTGTTATTATAACAGGTTTATATGTTAATTAAGCTATAGATAAGAGCTTTTTTTTGTGTGTGTGTGTAGACACCAGGGTCTATTAACTAATTAAAATTAAGATTCTGGTACTTGTGTCAGGTGCTCTGCTAGGCACTGCACTAAGTGATGATATGATGAGACATGCATTTTTTTTAAAGATTTTATGTTTTTAAATAATCTCTACACCTAACATGTGGCTCCAACTCATGACTCTGAGATCAAGTGTCACATGCTTTACCAACTGAGTTAGCCAGACACTGCAATATATACTTATGATTACTAATCTCCCTGTATATCTATGGTTACAGTCTCTCTCTCATACATAATATAAAGGACTTGCATTTTTTCTATTGACTAGCATTCTCTGCAGTTTATCTCTCTTAATGATCTTTTGAAAAGTCAGCATTTACATTTATCATTCTGTTTTTTCTCATTTATAAATTATTAATCTATCATTTTATTAATTCTTCTATGATTTTCTTATACTCACTTCAAAGAATTATTTCTAGCTTCTCTGCTTCAATGATTAATTCACAAATTTTCATTCTTTCTTGTTTAATATAAAATCATTCTATTTAAGCATTAAATTTTCTTCTGAGTAAAGATTTGGCAGCATCCCACCAGTTTTAAACCTTCTGTAATTATAGTTTTGATTCCATCGTTTAGCTGAGTTAAAAGAATTTTTCCTTTTAGAGTGGCCAAAGCTGCTAGCTACCCCAGAAACAAAACATCTCTTATTCTCTTATACAATAATATATTGTTTAGCTGAGCACATGGTCACCAATCTAAAGACTAGTAGTTTTAGCTGTTGCCATGTTACTTATACCAGGCAAACTTTTGATGATGCAAACTTTTACTCTGAAAATGAGTGTGCCTTCTCTCAATGCCTGGAATACACACACAAAGGAGAGAGGAGCTGGAATAGTATAGAAGCCACAGGTGGGGTGTGTAGAATAAACAAATAGAAGATGCCTGGGTCCTGGACACCAAAGAGCTGCTATATGTACCCTGATGGCTTATGACAGAAATGCTTATGAGACAAAAACAGAAATAAACAAACAAACAAAAAAAACAACTTCTATCTAATTCAGGAACTATTATTTTAAGGCTCTGCATCAATGGGTGTAATTATATTATAACTAATACAGTTAATAACACCATCATTATCAAAGAATATAGAATGCACAGTTTCTGCCTGGAATGTGTTGAGATATTTTTGGTTACCTAATAAATGATCAAGTTGTGTAAATATTCCTGTATTTTGTTAGTTTTCAAAGATAAATAGCTATGTACATATGTATAAGCTTTGCATATATTTATATTTATATATTATTCAATCTACCTCATTAATCATGTTATTTCCATATTATGCTCTATAAATACTATCGCTATGGAATGTTAATAGGTTCACCTCAAAATAAAATGTTTCAAGGTCCCCATATGCCTTGCTTCGTGTCTTTATTATAGAGGTTAATAATACAGACTCTGGACTAGGTTGTCTGAATTCTAGTTTCCCCAGTTGATAGGCTGTGTGAATTTGGACAAGTAATTTAATCTCATTTTTCCAGTTTCCATGTTAGTAAAGTTTGGAAAATAATAGTACTTATCTCATAAGATTGTTATGAGTATTGTAGGATGAAAATATACTAAGCACTTAGAACAGTATCTAACAGAGTAAGCATTTTTAAAAACAGCTAGGTATTGCTACATTGCATATAAAAGGCCCTGCGAGGTAATAGAGTTATGGAATCTGTTTAATATTGCTTATTCTAGCATTTTGAATCTTGACTGTGGAATAATTTGGGTATAGCCAGGGGAAGAAAATGTGTTCTGTGGAATACTTGTTTTGGAAATACTGAACTAGATTATTCAGATCCAATGCATATTGCAAATTCTTCATCTTACCATGGGGTACATGAATGTAATTTGAGAAGTCTGTGAACCTCCTGAAATTGATACGGGCTTTAAGTATAAATGCATATATATTCTATATACTTACATATATAAGTATAAATGTATATACATACATATATATGTGTGTATATATATGTCTATCTATCTATCTATCTATCTATCTATCTATCTATCTCCGGGACAGATCCATAAGGAGAGTTATTCTTATTCCCAAATTCTCCATCTGCATTTTATTGTCCATTGAAACATTGTCCATTGAAATATCTATCTATCTATCTATCTATCTATCTATCTATCTATCTCCATAAGGAGAGTTATTCTTATTCCCAAATTCTCCATCTGCATTTTATTGCCCATTGAAACATTAGATTAAAAATAGTAGAAGTCGCCTTCTACTGTCTTATTGTTCTGCTCTTTCTTGTTGACTTTCCCAAGTTTATCTTCATCATTGTTAAACTTTTTGAAGTATCAATGGATTTTTATTCCTTTAAAATAATTTTTAATTTCTTTATAATTTTCTTATTTTAAGTCATTCCTTTTTGTTTATTAAAACAATTTTTAAATATTTATTTATTTTTGAGAGAGACAGAGTGTGAGTGGGGGAGGGGCAGAGAGACAAAGTGAGACACAGAATCCGAAGCAGACTCCAGGCTGTCAGCACAGAGCCCCAGGCAGGACTTGAACTCACAAATTGTGATATCATAACCTGAACTGAAGTTGAATGCCTAACCAATTGAGCCACCCAGGTGGCCCTTAAGTCATTCCTTTACCTTTGCATCTGAACATTTTCTCTCTAAATAACTTTCTCCTGTTTTATAAAAAGCAATGATTCTTACATAATGGTATTGAATGCTAATTGTTTTCTAATATTTTCTTTTGGGTCCCACAGCAAATCATTTTCAGAAACAAAGCCTTTATACCAGGGCATCTAGATGCTGTTCCCTTTTTACTTTTTTGAACTGTTATACATTCAGGTTTGGTTATTATTTTATTTGTTTTTCTCATTCTTAGACAAGATAATATCTAACTCCAGGATAAATGAGTCGGTTTAGATGGTGAGTAAACTTTCTTGTTCCAACATGTTTTCCAACAGTGATTTTGGATACATTTCACAATTTTTAGCAGATTTTGCTATTTGCCTATTATTCTTCTCTTACTTGAAAGAAAATCTTTTTTATTCCCACAGCTGATACTCTAATACCTCACACTAGTGCAAATATCTTTGCATAAAATATAATAAAATAACTCAGCTTACTAGGTTGACATTACTCCAATATACATATTGGACAATGACATTAAAGGAAATAAAAGCTCATTGGATATCATTTGCAAATATCTTCTCCCATTCAGTGGCATGGTTTTTTTGTTTGTTTGTTTTGTTGATGGTTTCCTTTGCTGTGCAACAACATTTTTTTATTTTGATGTAGTTCCAATAGTTTATTTTTGTTTTTGTTTCTCCTGCCTTAGGAGACATATGTAGAAAACTGTTGCCACACCCAATGTCAGAGAGATTACTGCCTTGGCTCTTTTCTAGGATATTTATGGTTTCAGGTCTCACATGTAGATCTTTAATCCATTTTGAGTTTATTTTTGTGTATGATGTAAGACAATGGTTCAGTTTCATTCTTTTGTATGTAGCTGTCCAGTTTTCCCAGCACCATTTATTGAAGAGACTGTCTTTTCCCCAGTGTATTTGCTTGCCTCCTTTGTCATAGATTATATGGTTCCATACAAATTTTAGTGTTATTTGTTCCACTTCTGTGAAAGGTGTTATTGGTATTTTGATAGGGAATAGATTGAATCTGTAGATTGCTTTGGGTAGTATGGACATTCAAACAATAATAATACTTCTATTCCATGAGTATGGAGTGTATTTCCATTTGTCTGTGTCATTTTCAATTTCTTTCATCAGGGGTTAATATGCAAAATATATTAAAAAAACTTATACAATTCAACACCAAACAGACAGACATAAAAAAAGCACAAACAATCTGATTACAAAATGGGCAGAAAGCCTGAATAGACATTTTTCCAAAGAAGACATACAAATGACCAATGGACACAGGACAAGATACTCAACATCACTAATCATCAGGGAAATGCAAATCAATACCACGATGAGATATTATTTTATATCAGTTAGAATAGCTAAAATCAAAATGACAAGAAATAACAAGTGTTGGCGAGAATGTAGAGAAAAAGAAACCCTCATGCAGTCTTGGTGAGAATGTAAATTGGTACAGCCACTGTAGAAAACAGGATGAGTTTCCTCAAAAAATTAAAGATAGATTTACCATATGATTCAATAATTCCACTACAGGGTATTCACCCAAAGAAAACACTAATTTGAAAAGATATGTGCACCGCTATGTTTATTACAGCATTATTACAATAGCCAAGATATGAAAGCCACCTTAGTGTCCATCAGTAGATAAATGTATAAGGAAAATGTAGTACACACACACACACACACACACACACACACACACAGACACACACATATACACGTGTGTGTGCGCACATGCGCACACACACACAAATATTACACAGCTGTAAAAAAATGAGATTGTGCCATTTGAGACAACATGGATGGACCTAGAGAGTATGATCCTAAATGAAATAAGTCAGAGTGAGAAAGACAAATACCATATGATTCCACTCATTAAGTGGAATCTAAACAGCAGCAACAACAAGATCAATGAATAAACAAACAAAAAGTAGAATCAGAGCTATAAATAGAGAATAAACTAATGGTTCCCAGAGGGGAGGATGGTGGGGGTTGGGCAAAATGGGTGAAGGGGAGAGAGAGACACAGGCTTCCTGTTATGGAATGAATAAGTCACAGGGCAAAAAGTCACAGCATAAGGAATACAGTTAATGATATTGTAATTGCAATGTAGTGAGACAGATGGTGCTACACTTGTGGTGAATATAGCATAATATATAATCTCATGAAATCACTGAATTGGACACCTGAAACTAATGTAACATTGGTGTGCCAACTATACTCAAATAAAAAAGTAAATAAATCAGTAGACTTTGAGTAAAGCAAATTATCCTCCCTAATGTGGGTAGGCCCCACCCAATCAGTTGAAGGCCTTAACAGAAAAAGACTGAGGTCCCCCAAAGAGGAAAGAATTCTGACTGAAGTTGAAAAATCAACTCTCCCCTAGGTCTCCAGCTTGCTGGCTTGCCCTGCAGATTTTGAACTTGCTAGCTTCCATAGTCTTGTGTGCCAACTTCTTTAAATAAATTTCTATTTATTCTCATACACACACAAATAAAATAAAATAAAATATTCAGTTATTTGAAAAAAAATTAGACAATATTCTTCATGAATATAGATGTAAGATCTGTAACAAATAATAATTACTAACATTTTTTATTGCTTTTATCTATCCTAATATATATTTGATTGCACAGTATTTTTATTTCTATTTCTGCAATATCATCTACCTCCTGTTTTCCATTCTTTCTCTTACTGTCCTATTTCATATTTTTTAAACTTTATTTATTTTATTTTTTATAGAGAGAGAGCATGAGTAGGGGAGGAGCAGAGAGAGAGGGAGAGTGAGAGAATCCCAAGCAGGCCCCATGCTGTCAGCATGGAGCCAAATGTGAAGCTCAAACCCACAAATCTGTAAGATAATGACCTGAGCTGTAATCAAGAGTTGGATGCTTAACTGACTGAGCCACCCAGGTGCCCTCCTTGTATTTCATATTCTTGATGCCTATCATCTGGATTATTACAGTAACTTTCCAATTTGTCTCCCTACCTTCACTTCATTTTCACTGCCCTCCACCAGTTTTCTTTCTAAACCCAACGTCTCATCATGCAACCCCAGGATTTGAGAGTTGAAATACTTTCAATAGTTTCACAGGTTTATGTAATACAATTAAATACTTCTTGTCCCAACATTTGAAATTCTCCATTACTATGGTCAATCTGCTTTTTTAGACTTTTATACCACTATACACGTTGTATGTTCATATGTTCATTATATACATTGTATGTAATCTTGCCCCATTTTTTTAACGCTAATACCTTTGCTATACTGTTCCTTGTATGTGAACTCAGCCTATTAAAATCTTATTTCTTCCCCAGTTTTTAAAAAATGTTTATTTATTTTTGAGAGAGAGAAACAGAGTGTGAGCACGGGAGGGGCAGAGAGAGAGGGCGACACAAAATCTGAAGCAGGTTCCAGGCTCTGAGTTGTTAGCACAGAGCCCAATATGGGGCTTGAACCCATGAGATGGGGGATAATGACCTAAGCCAAAGTCAGACGCTTAACCAACTGAGCCACCCAGGTGCCCGTCTTCTTGTCTAGTTTTAATCTCTCCACCTTTTATGCTCCCATGCTACTTGTTTTTAACACTTACCACATCCCACCTTACATATGTAGCATTTACTATTTATTAGACATATTTGGAACATAGATGATATCAGGTCTTATTTTCTTTCTCTGGGTGATTCCTGGCCTTCTAATTAGACTAGAAAATGTAAGAAACTGTGTCTACTAATTCTCTGTCTTCTTGTCATTTAACATAGTATTGTACACACATAAACATTAGATTATTAGTAAATAATTGATGATGGTATCTGATAGATTTAGTGGTAGATGAGAATGAAGCCTGAAATGCCTGTTCCTTCTTTCAGATGCCAGCCTCATTTGGAAATATCTGAACTTGTTTCCCCGCTTCTATTTAGCAGCATCTTTTAAACTGAAACTAAATCACACATGTCAAAATGTGTGGATTTTCTGCATCTCTGATTCTGTAATTTTCTTGTCCAATGAGTAATAAAAGTATTTTCTCACTTTTGGTTAGTTCATGGCTATCCTTCCTTATATTCCTATTCATCATTGATTCTCTTTCTCCTCACCCTACTCAAAGCTTGCTGTAAACACTGCCTCCCCCATACAGTGGAAGAACTTTCTTAATGTATATAACCATAATACTGATTTTGAATATTTTTCAATATTTGAATATTTAAGAACATTTCTCATCTAATACATACACAACTTGGGACACTGAAACTCTCACTCAGCCACAAGAAATGTCATTTATTTTTCCATTTATGGTAAAACATGCACAATACTAACCTAAACATAAACCTACTTATACACACAGAGGCAACTCATTTTAGCCTAGCTTCTTATGCTGCCTATAAAATTTTGACCTTCAATTTGAGTGCGTATAGCTTAAAAAATACTCTTCTAAATATTTCATTTAAAATCCATGCACAATTTTTTTAATCTACATACTTTTTCTTTTATTGCTCAGTTGTACATTTTTAAAATATATGTTTAAGAGGCACCATTGAAAAGATCAAAGCATTTGAACACACACAAAGAGGGTAATACTTTCTAGGAATCAGATATTTGTATTCTATGAAGAGAAATATTGGGTCAAAATATGAGATCACAAATTTGTTTCATAAAATCGTTAAACATAGCATCAACATTCATATCTCTTTAATGTATAGAATCCATAAGATAGAAAAATAAACCACAATTTCCATTAAATTCAAATAAGGAACATGTTCAAAAATGTATAAATAGGAGACCTATTTGCATCTAGTATTTTTTTAAGTATTTATTGAGTATCTACTATGTGCCAAGCATTATGCAGTAGAGGATGAGTGTTTTCTTAGCAAAAGATATCAACAATTTCAGATCCATTTTAAAGAGAATACTTTAGTGGGAAAGTGTAATCAATAATTTGTCTATCAACCTCAGAACAATTAAGTTGTCTCTGTTTCCAAATACCCAATTGGAGAGTTTCCAACTTTCCTACATTTCTATTGTATTATGAATTAATGTTTCTAGCTCACTAATTTTGCTGCTCATCAAATACTAAAAAGGGATTCTTTGTACTTTCAGATATGCTTTGGGGAAAAAAAAAACCTCCCAACATATGCACAAGGGAATTATAAGTTCATTAGTATACAGTTTTTCAAATCTTAGATTCATGGCTCATTATGTTACCTTAGAGATAAAAATATACTTTTACACTTATATGACAGTAAAAAGAATTAGAATTAACATATGATTACGAGTTTTAATTTCTGAAATTAATCTACAGGCATGTCTAATTTAAATATTTTAAATAAAAGAACTACCTTTAATATTTTATCACAAACAATACTTAAAACTTAAATTAGATCCATTTAGAGTTATGTTTTCCAGAAACATGCAGCATTACCAGATTTTAAAAGAATTTCCATATTTTATAGTATGGGTTCTAAAGTAGACAGTCCTAAAAATATATGTAAACTTTGTATTTTAGAAACATTTGCCATGCTTTTTATCTGATTCAATCTTTATTCAGTTAAAGTTTGTGGCTACATATTTCAATGGGAAACAGATTCTCTATAATTCAGTGATGTGACATAACGCTCTAAATCCAGAATCAAACATCACGTCAATTCTGGTCATAAGTGAATGCCTCATGGCTTTTTTTAATTCTATTTTTTTAAGTTTATTTATTTGAGAAGAGAGAGAGAGAGAGACAGAGAGAGAGAGAGAGAGAGCACGCACAGCAGGGAGGGACAGAGAGATAGAGAAGGAGAGAGAAAGAATCCCCAGAATCCCAGTCTGCACTAATAGTGCAGAGACCGATGTGGGGCTCGAACTCACAAACCATGAGATCATGATGTGAGCAGAAACCAACAGTTGGATGCTTAACCTACTGAGCCACCAGGTGCCCTGCCTCATGTTGTTTTTCAAGTCACTAAAAAGCCTAAATTAGCTTTGAGGCCAATCCAGGAAATTTTGCTAAATACAAAGCCTTCTAAAAAGCTTTGCCCAGTTTGGAAAGACTTCCACCAACTTCTATGAAGTTGTGTATAATATAATATGATACAATAGAATAGAATAGGATAGAATAGAACAGAATATACAGGTTGTTTGTTAGAGAAATAGTAATCCAGCTTATCCTCCTAGGAATACAAATCGGACAGATCTAATGGACCTGCTTTTCTAGCATTAACTCTGGTCATTCTGGATATTAAGCATGAGACCTACCCATAGAAAAGTATTTGTGTATAAACAAATTCTTTGGTAATAAAGTTTATAAAGGTAATAAATTCCAACAAGATATTTGTCTCTCAGTTCCTGTGATACTCTGTATGCAATTGCAAGTAACAATATGTATAAAATATAGAGTACAATGGTATAGGATGCCCTGAAGTATTTTGGAGTAAACTGAGAATTACGGGGGGATATTTTTCATGTCATTTTTCATCCTGACTCCATTATTCCTTTAGTGCCTAGCTCATTATTTTTTTCCTTGAACATATTTTCTCATCACAAAGAGACAAATTCACATTTACTGTAGTGACATTTAAATATGTAGGAAAATGCTCTGTTGTTTAATGTCCAGCAAAAATATGAAAAATCTTGTCCAGAGTAAGACACTGAAAAGAGAAAAGTACATATATACATATCCATGAACAATAAAATTTGTTAAGGAAAGTTAATATAAACAAAAATGTTCCAAGATATCAAAGGTTATGCTTGCAAAAACTACATATCTCTTTATTTAAGGTATCATAGCACAGCCCAGGATGATAATCAAAATTACATGATCTGATCAAGACCTTACTTTTTGGTCAAGAGATAAGACAGTCAGGATGCTTGGATGGCTCAGATGATTAAGTGTTCATTTTGGCTCAGGTAATGATCTCACTGTCATTAGATCGAGCCCCACTTCAGGCTCCGTGCTAGGCATGGAGTCTGCTTGAGATTCTCTCTCTCTCTTTCTCCTATCTATCTCTCTCAAAAAGAAGAAGAAGAAGAAGAAGAAGAAGAAGAAGAAGAAGAAGAAGAAGAAGAAGAAGAAGAAAGGATGACAGGATATTCTAATTACTGTTATGATGACATTACATGAAAGTATTTGACAAAACTGCAAAATGAAAGTACTTAGTGTCATTTGTTGCAAGTATTTTATATTTCTGTTTAAAAACAAATGAACAACAAAACAGTACAGAACCACCTCTTTTGAATACAAGAGAAAGTTGCTGAAAATCCTGGATTCCAGTAAGGTTTTTCATGATTTTGTCAAATCTTTCCCTATTCGGCTCTGTCCTGGGAACTGGTGCCAAATTCGTAAGTCTAAATCACAGCCCAATCAAGTAATTTCCTTGCTGAGTTACCGTGGGATAATTTTTAAAAAATCCTCTTCACCCATTCATTGTGATTATAGACCAAATCCTTCTGTACCTTTCTAACATGGCAGCTTCTCCCCTGCTGCTGTGCCTCTGAGCATGTCACACCTCATTTAGAATGTCTGTCTTGTCCTTCTATGCCTGGCTCATTCCAAGTCTTTCCTTCCTATCAGTTCCTGATACCAAAGTGGTTTGCATCTTTCTTGAATCACTCAGGCAGGTCCAAATTTCTCCCTTGCCTGAATTACTTCAATAATTGGAAATTATACCCTGAAGGACTGCATGTGATGATACAGGTAACACCCAGTAAATTAATGTGTTCCAAATATTCATTTATAAGTTATTTATTAGAAGTTGAAAATTAAAAAAAAAAACTATTGAAGTATAGTTGACACTATAAGTTGAAAATTACTTGCCCACAAAATTGCTAAGTATAATTAATATCCCATGCTATATTTTAGGTAATCAAAAATGTAGCTTAAATATATTACTGACTAAAATATAATTTTTAAAAAATTTCCGTGAAAAGATGTATGCCATATTCCAGCTCAAAAACTGGAAATCAATAATATGAGGTATCTGAAAAAGGCAAATTCATAGAATCAGAATGGAATGGTGGTTACCAAGGACTAGGGGGAGGGTGAAATGGGGAATTAGTAATCAATAGGCATGGAGTTTCAATTAATCAAGATTAATAAGTTCTAGGGATCTGTTGTATGGCATTGTACCTATGGCCAACAATACTGTATTGTACACTTAATAATTTGTTGAGAGACTAGATCCCAGGTTAAGTGTTCTTACCACAGTAAAATAAAATTAAAAAATAAAATAAAAATAAAATAAAATAAAATAAAATAAATTTTAAAAATAAAATAAGAAAAATAGAAGTCAAACATGCATCACTCCATCATCTATTCTGTGTACCTCCTTGTCAAACTATGCAGTCCTGGATATTCAGTAGGCACTTTCTGGTTATTCATTGCTTTAAAAATAAACACCCCAAAATTTACTGGCTTGAAACAATTATTTTATTTGCTTACAAGTTTGCATTCTGAGCTGGGCTCAACTTCTGATTCTTCTGCTGGTCCTACTGCTGGTCACTTTCATGGGTAAATTCAGCTCTCAAGTCAGCTGTGGGCAGTGGGGGAGAGGAAAGGGCGAGGCATCACTCTCTTTCCACGTAGTCTTAGAGTTTCTCACTCTCCATGGTGCTTCTTCATGTGATCTTTCTAGAAGCATGGCTGAATTTCTTTCTTTCTTTTTTTAAATGTTATTTATTTATTTTGAGAGAGTGAGCGAAAGTGGACAGGGGGCAGAAAGAGAGGGAGAGAGAGAATCCCAAGCAGGTTCTGCAATGCTAGCGCAGAGCCTGATGCAGAACTAAAACTCACGAGCGGTGAGATCATGACCTGAGCTGAAGTTGGACGCTTAACCGACCGAGCCACCCAGGTGCCCTAATGAATTTCTTGTCTGGAGCCTCAAGGCTCCTATCAGTGTAAATATGGAAGCTGCCAAACCATTTAAGGTTTAGGCCAGGAACTGGCACAGTGTCATATTAGACATATTTTTTTTTGGTTAAGCACAGCATTGCTCCATCCTGCATTCAAGGAGAGAGGATTGCACAAGAGGACGAACACCAGGAGACTGACTCATCAGGGGCCACCAATGGATCAGACTACCACATGGCTTAATTGCTACTTATTCAGTTGGCTGCTACTAATTTAGAATACGATACTCTAGTCTCTAATCACCAGGAAAAAAATGAATTTAACATTTTAGTAACATGCAAAATTCAAGTATATGTAAATTAAATTCTATAGTATGTACAGAATATGTCTTGGTTATTCTTTTGACAAAGTTCTACCTCACTGCAACTTAAGCTATAATTCCTGTCAATGGGAGTTAAATTGAAAAGTATTATTCCTGGTTTATAATATTGAATATATTAGCAAACTATTAATCCCTCTAAAAATAATGTATTACATAGTTTGAATAATCTTGCAAAGTACTGGCTTTTTCCCCTATCCATGTATTTGGTTTAAAGCTGGCTTTAATTTCGCAGTTTGGAGTGTCCTGAGACCCAATTTATTAGCAACACAGAGGAAAACACAACTACCCAGAGTATCCCAAACAATGAGCCTGCCAGGTTAATACTTAAAGGTGCTACAATTATTTGTAATGTTTTAACCACAGTGCAAATATTAGTCCTAATAGCTTATAATGAAAAACTTCACAGTAAAGTGGGAACTTGAACTCTGCTGGCTAAATGCCACCCTCTCCATATCTTGATGGGAGGAAAGGTATGCTAGTTAGTATCTTTTGATTGCAAAAATAAGACACTCCTTTAGGTAATCTAAATAATATTTGGTAGTCAGGATGAAGATACAAAATATAAATAAGGAAAATAACAATTTCAAGGAACCCAGAGCTCATCATATTGAGGTACCAGAGATGATTTAAGGCTCAAGACAATATTAGAAAGAAGATCTTATCACCTGTCAGCCCCAGAAAGTTGTCAGTTAACCAATATTTCCTTTCCAAACTGACTTTTATCATGTGCAAATTTTGAACTCTACCCTTTACTTTTTCTATCACTTGGTTTCTGCTGATTCATACATCTGGCAATTATTTTCATCTGAGATGTTCAGTAACACTTGAAACAGGGCATTTCTTAATTGTGCAACCTCTTTCACACATTGCACAATATTGATTGGACCGCAGCCACTACATGCCTATACACACACTGGTTATTGTGACAACCAAAGTACCCCCAACACTTTGTCAAACTCCCCTAGAGGGCGATATCTCTCCTCCCCACACTCCAGGAAGAACTACACAGGGCAATATGAGCTTTCTGCCTCTTCTCTAGCTAACAAATGGCTAGCTGTCATAATATGGAACAAATAGGAGTTGTTCTACAAATATCGGTTACAATTCACATCACATTTATTTGATTAAATAAAAATAAAGAGACCAAAGCCTTAATACATAATCTAACAATAGTGTTCCTAGGTATTCACCAAATTGACTTGAAAACTATGTTCGTATAAAAAAATCTTCACACGAAAGACACGAAAAGATGCTCAATATCATTAGTTACTAAAGAAATGCAAATCAAAACTCTGATATCACTTTATATCCATTAATATGTGTGTATATTAATTAAAAAATGGACATTTAAAGTATTGGTGAGGATGTGGAGAAATCAAAACTTTCACACATTGCTGGTGGGAATTTAAAATGGCACAACTGTTTTGGAATAAGAGCTTGGCAGCTCTTCAATGAGTCAAACATAGAGTTACCATATGATCCAGAAATTCCAGTCCTAGGTATATACTCAAGATGAATGAAAACATTCGTTCATACAAAAACTGCACATAAATGTTTATAGCAGAACTATTCTTAATAACCATAAAGTGGAAACAACCCAGGTGTCCATTAATAGATGAAGGAATAAACCAAGTGTGCTACACTGATATAATGGAATATTATTCAGACAAAAAGAGGAATTAGTATTCATACATGCTACAACATGAATGAATTATGAAAACATTATAGGTTAAAGTAGTCAGACAAAAGGTAACATGTATGATTACATTCATATGAAATGTCAAGATAGGCAAAGACATAGAGACAGAAAGTAGATTAGTGGTTGCCAGGGTTGGGAGTAAGAGAGAATAGGGACTAGGTGTCAATGGTTACACTAAAATTATTCAGGAATTAGTGGTGATGGTTGTCCAACATTGTGAATGTACTTAAAAATACACACACACACACACACACACACACACACACACACACGAAAGGATAAATTTTACGGTGTATGAATTATATCTAAATAAAAATTTTAAGATAAAGCCCAAAATAAATATTGCACATAAATGTTTATACAAGCTTCATAATCACCAAAGCTGGAAGCAATCAAGATGCCTTTCAGTAGGAGAAAGGTTAAACAAACTGTGGTATATCTAAGTAACAGAATACTATTCAGTGATAAAAATAAGTGAGCTATAAGCCATATAAAAATATTTATGAATCTTACATGCATATTACTAAGTAAAAGATGCCAGGCTGAAAAGGCTACAGACTATATGATTCCATTTATATGACATTCTGGAAAAGGCAAAACTATAGAGTTGGTAAACATGCCAGCAGTTATGGGTTCTAGAAGAAGAAAAGTTTCAATAGACAAACTACAGGAGATATTTTAGGGCAATTAAACTCTTCTGTATACTAATAGTAGGTACACTACATAATGAAATTGTTAAAATCCATAGAACTTTATAGCATAAATAGCAAACTTTAATATATACAAATTAAAAAGAAATAATTTAGGAAATTAATAAATTCCAGGAGGCAATGCAAACTATGACAAAAGAATCTAATTGTATTACAAATACATGAAATAACCTCACTGAAGGGAGTAGGGGGACAGGTGTTGACCAAAGCAAAAGTGGAAATTCGTAGTCTATAAAACTAAAGGCAAAAGTAACTGTATATAAGCATTGTAGTATAATTGGTAAAATTGCTTCCCATACAGTTTTGGGGTAACAATTCTGGTACTGCCAATATATGTACACTGAAACTGAATAAGTAAGTAAGGATTGTGGGAACCAGATTTCTTACTATTGGCATAGGAGGTTACAGAAAAGGAAGGAGAGAAGGTTAGAATGATCAATATTGTAATGGATTAGAGATAGAAACATTAGTAGGAACTCATATTTAATTTTATATAGTCACAGATGAATACATACGAAAATATTTGTAGACATTTACATATGTAAGGGTTAGCATGCACACATATATTTTCTTGTTCTATCTGCTGAGAAGGCCTAGAAATAATGACACTCTACTAGCAATATGTACACCTAGTATACAAATCTTGGTCTCTAATAGCATTTTCCAATAAAAGGAACTAGGGATCCTTGGAGAAATGATTGCTTCCAGAATTGGTGCAGGGAATAGAGTTTGGAACATCTTGTAGTGCCAGAAAGTGAGAAAGTGCTAGAACACATACACATACATTGTTATTAACTGAATGTTTGTGTCTCCCCAAAATTCATATATTGAATTCCTAATCCTCAATGTGATAATATTTGCAGATGGAGCCTTTGAGAGATAATTAGGTTTAGATGATGGTGGGGCCCCATGATGGGATTAGTATCTTACAAGCTTGTGTGTGCTCCCTCCCTCACTCTCTGAATCTCTCAATCTCTCATTCTCTTAATCTCTTTCTCTCTCCACCATATGAAAATATAGTGAGAAGGCAGTCATCTGTAAGCCAGGAGAGAGCCTTCACTGAAGAACTGAATGAGCTGGAATTTTGATCTTGGACTTCCAAGTCTCTAGAAACACGAGAAATAAATTCCTGTTTGTTAAGCCAACCAGTCTATGGTATTCTGTTATAGCAGCCTGAGTGGACCAACGCACGCATGCACGCGCGCGCACACACACACACACACACACACACACACAAATGGTATTTCAAAGCAATCCTGAAAAAGTTCCCAATCTCTAATGCTGGAGCAATTTGAGCAACAAAATATATAAAGTAGTAGTGGACTATAACCCAAAATACAAAATAAATATCCATTATATCCATAATATAAGTAAATGATTGAAGAAGTAAATACATGTGGGAGAATTAAAAAAAGAGTTCCCATGCAGAAAAATTCCAAATAATTTATATAGATTTTCAACTTTCAAGGAGGGGGAGCATAACTCCCTATCCTCTGTTCCTTTCCTTCTATCCAAATCCTGTCTCTTTATTTCAAAGTATAGATCAAATCGAACCTTCTTTTATATAATTCTCTACCTGTTCACTCCTCCATACAACCATTGATCTTTCCCTTTTTCAAGCAAGTGTGAATTTCTCATAGTGATTTCTTTCCAAAAGAATAAGCAAACAACAACAACAACAACAACAACAACAACAACAACACACACACGGTATGGAAAGAGAGAAAGAAAAAAAAAGTAACTTTATAGTGAAGAAACCTGACAAACACTATCTCAGCCATGTGATCCAAGTTTAATATCAAAAGTGATAAGTCACATGGTGGATAGCAGATACTCTGATATAATGCTATGAGAATGGCACTTTACCTTTGTGGTCTACTTACCCAAAACTCTTAACCCAGCGTAATCATGAGAAAAACATCAGACAAGTCCTAATTAAGGGACATGCTACAAAATATCTGGCAAGCGCTCCTCAAAATTGTTAAGATCAACAAAAATAAAGACAATCTGAGAAACTACCAGAGCCAAGAAGAATCTATGGAGATATGCCAGCTAAATGTAGTATGGTATGCTTGATGGAATTCTGCAATAATAAAAACCATCAGGTAAAAACTAAGGAAACGTGAATGAAGTAGGACCTTTAGTCAATCATAGTGGACCAATATTGGTTCAATAATTTGGCATATGTACCATACTAATATAAGATGCTAATAATAATGGAAACAGGGGCGCCTGGGTAGCTCAGTCAGTTGGGCATCCAGCTTTGGCTCAGGTCATGATCTCACAGTTCATGGGTTTGAGCCCCGCATTGGGCTCTGTGCTGACAGCTCAGAGTCTGGAGCCTGTTTCAGATTCTGTGTCTCCCTCTCTCTCTGCCCCTCCCCTGTTCACGCTCTGTCTCTGTCTCAAAAATAAATAAACATTAAAAAATTAAAAAAAAATAATGGAAACTGGATGTAAGATATATGGTAACTCTCTGAACTATCTTTGGAACTTCTGTATATCAAAAACTATTCTAAAATAAAAAGTTTATAAAAAAAGTTTATAACATAAAAGAAAAGACCAAGCTTGTACCATACCATCATTAGACTGATCTTCCACTGTATGCTCTATTATTTTTCTTAGAATTCCTGTCCTGACTGCATAAACCCTTCAATGGCTGTGGCTCCAATGTAAGTTAACCTTCCTTTTGCCTGGCTTAGCTGTGAGGGGCATTTACCAAGATCCTTAAAACAGTAGAAATTAGTGCTCAGTCTTCTTAGGAACCCATGGAGGCTTCTCCTTCTAAGAGTCTATATACTCCACCCTATGGAAGCTGCACTCACTTTTTTCCTCATCACTCCTTCCCATTTCCCACTCAGAACTGAGGACCAACTCTCACTCTCATCCCACCTCCAAAACATAAGGTTTCCACTATCACTGCCCCTTTCTCTCAGAAAATATGGATCCATATCTCAAGAAGCGCTTATTCATTTAAAAAGCCTTCTACCAGAATGACATCATAATCTATTTATCTATTTTTGTTTGATGGGCAGGAGGACTGGAAAGTAACTCTTTAGAAACACAATGATAAGGCTTCCAGGAAACAGATGAAGGGAACGTAGAAATGACATTCACAATTAATGAGTCACCTTCCCCCAATAATTGATAAGGTGTTTCTTCAAAAGCAATAACCAAACAACAAATGAACAAATAACAATTCCCTGTCCTAACACCACCATATCTAAAAATACATAGTTAAATTTTATTCCTGGGAACATCAGAACCTCTAAGTAAGACTCTAAGGTTGAGAATATGATTGGATCACATATTATTACAGGAGAATTTTTGCTTCATGATCCCAAATAAACACTCACAGTCAGGTAGTATTAGATAACATAGTTACATGGTGTTGAATATGACTACCTTATACAGAAGAAACCACTCATGAGGACTTGGTCAGCAGGTTACCCAATAATATTTTGATAAATTGGAGTATATTTTTCTTCTCCTTTCCTCATTTGTTTTTGCCTTTCCTGTATTCATTCAGTGTGATTATAGCCTAAGATGAAGGTTGGTAAATAAAACATGAGTAAAAAGTTGAATTTTAGCTTTTTAATTTCAAAATCTAAGGTCCAAGAACAAGGTTATGCTACATCATAAGATTTGGGAGCAAATGTGATCCGTCAAGTTCTTCACTCCTCATCCAACCTATCAAGGATGAAAAATTAGTCACTTGTAGGTTTCTGAGAAAAGAACATGATCCCTGCCTGTTTTACAATCCCTCACCCTCATCCCAGCCCTGACAAATTCCCACTGTGGCCAGAAGAGCAGAATAATGTGTTCTCTATGCCCCATAGAAGAAAGAGCAGGATGCTCTGGAGGCCTTGTCTTCATGAAAGAGAAGCAGAATGTACTTACATATATGGACCAGTGAGCAGAAAAGATCACGGCCACATCATCATTCATCGCACAGAAAAATGAAAATGACCAAAGACCAGGTGTCTACTTTCCTGAGACTTTGGCACTTTATTAACCCCCTAGAATTTAGAAGCAACTCTGGGAGAAAGGGAGAAGTAGCTTTAAATTTGCTGAGATTTTGACTTCTCCATTTGGTTAATTAAGGATTCAAAAGAAAAATTAGGTTCAAATCATAAAATAAAGTTGTATTTCTGGTGAACCTAAGTCTGAAGTCCAAGGTTAGTAACTATCACATTTTTATCAACACTTGAGAAAAGGGAAGAGGATGCCTTTCTTGATAATCCTAACTTTGAGAAACCTCTGTTAAGTATAAAGCCAGAAGAATTATATTAAAGGAAGAAGTTGAGAAAGATTAGTTATATAAAATATCCCATGTGTTTCTTTACATTTCTAAAACCCTTGCAATTAGGCAGGGTGCTGTAACTTGTTCTGGCCATTGGACTATGTGTGAAAACGACATGTGTCATTTCTGGTTTAAGTGGGTCATTGCTCAGGTAAAAACTCCCTGCATCTTCATAATGTGCTGCAGTGACTGAGGAGGTCATAGGTTCTGCAATCAAAAGAAAGTGGAGCTTCTGGAAATCTAGGACCTACATTCTATATAGAGCAGATTGTCCCTGCCCACTCAAATAGGATATGTAGTATGAGCAAGACATAAACCTTTGTAGTATTAAGTCTCTGAAGTTTCTGTGGTAATTTGTTATTGCAGCATAGCCTAGCCTATACTTACAAATATATCATTGAATACTCAACATTTAGAATAACATGAATCTACTAAATGTCATATTTTGTGTTAAATAAAAGAAAATCAGATTATAAATTAAGGTTATTAAAATAATACCAGTTGTGTAAAACAATTGTATAAATTGACATAGATAAAAACACTGACGGCAGAATTACTAGTACTTTATATTTCCTCTCTTACTTTTTTGTTTTCATTTTTCTTATCACACATTTAGAGAAAAAAAAATGTGATAAAAAAAATGATCACCTGGGGCGCCTGGGTGGCTCAGTCGGTTAAGCGTCCAACTTTGGCTCAGGTCATGATCTTGCGGTCTGAGGGTTCAAGCCCTATGTTGGGCTCTGTGCTGACAGCTTAGAGCCTGGAGCCTGCTTCAGATTCTGTGTCTCCCTCTCTCCCTGCCCCTCCCCCACTCATGCTCTTTTACCATCTCTCAAAAATGAATAAACGTTAATTTTTTTAAATGATCATCTATCCCTCAAAACCTAACTAGTAGAAAAACAAGATATGTATTATATGTAGTCTTAGGTATTTAATAGGAGGTAGGGTAACTTTTTTTCTTTCATATTAAAGCTAAGGTTTTCAGGGGCACAATCTCTGAATTTCCATGACTTGATAACTTTATTAAAATGTCAATTTGAAGCTACAAGCATTTGTTGAGCATTTATTCAGTCTTCTACAATGTGTATTGTATGTTCTTAAAGATAAGAAAGAAATAATCAGTTAATGGATTATTACATTAAAAATTCCACCTGGTGACAAAGACTTAAACGAGCAAGGATTGGTATACAATGGCACAGAAACACAACTCTCCTTCATTCTACTATGTATGTTAAGTAAAGTACAGAGTTGAAAGTATAAGCATAGTAATTTCTCACAGCAAATTTGATATATTGTGGTAGAATCTCAGGCTGGATCTTTAGGTGCTTAAACAGGATGACCAAATCAGAGTATACTGGGATTTAAAGAGATTTCATGTAACATTAATTAAAAAAAAATAGGCTGTGGAGTTGGAAATATCTAGGTTCAGCCTGAAACCTTGATAATTCTGGCAGTGTGACTTTTGTCAAGGGACTTAAACTCCCGAAGGCCCAATTTTCTCTACTGTAAAACAAGCAACATAATAGCCCCCCAGATAAAGTATTGAATGAGATAGTGAATAAATACACTTAATGCAGTACAGTAATTTCTCAATAAATGGTAGCTCTTTTTATTACTCAGGCCAACCACGTAGTTTTACTCATGAAAAAAAAAAAACACAAGTTCAAGGTTTGGGGAATTGAACAAAGTCTAAACTAACTCTTAATATACTTTAAAAATAGTATTAAATGTACTAAGTACCCCAGCAAACATATAGAATTAACATATATGGGAAAATAGACTATGAAAGGTAATCATTATTTAATTTTCCAACCAGGGATTCTCAGAATGTTCCTATACCTTTTGATTTCACTTTCTGTTTCATACTATTCAGTCACTTCCTTTTTGATCCACTTTATCATGTCAAATGAATGGAAATTTCTCTGGTTGTAAGCTTTTGTTGTACCTTTCATGGTTTAGGGTAGATAGTACAGCAAATTATGGTAGGCAGTAGCAAAATAAGGACACTAGAACTACAGATGGTCAGGGGAAGTATTTCTAGGGTAAGAAGCCAGGTGAGATTTTGCAGTAAGAAGCAGGACATGGCTCCATGGAAGTAGAAAATGAAGAGAGAGAATAAGAATAGAGTTGTTGAACAAGAGTTATGGAGATGGTGACATTTTTTCTCCCATCTACAATAGCATTACTCACACTGGTAATCTATCTCCTATCAGGTAACTAGAAACCAAACAAGGTCAGGGATGAGAAAAATGTACTAATCACAGGGATTATTGAGAGAAGTATCATGGAGAGGGAGAATAAATGAATTAAATGATTTGAAAGACTAGATTTGGTGTTGAGAAAAATGGACAACAATCCAGATGAGGACAACAATATAAGAAAAACAAGACTGAGATGAAAGGAGACTTCAACTTGCATTTGGAGTAATGAGGATACTGCCCTAACTCTGTCCTTATTAGTCTTTCTATTCTCCTTCAGGATTGTCAACACCATGGCATTTGAGAATGACAGGAATAGCTGTTTTATGACAAATGGATCTGACCAAAAAGAAATGAGTATGAGAGCACCGACATAGCTCACATATGCTACAAACAACTGTCTTCAGCCAGTAAGCCACCCAATTGTGCAAAACTCAAACTAATGATTGTGAGGTGAAAGGTTCTATTGTCACATTTCTGATCACCAAGGCTTTTCATGTTTCCTAAACTCTTTTCCTTAATATTCTACAGTGTGTTTATTTTCATGGCTATAAAGTTGTACTCAGATTTGCAGTGATATTTACTACCAAATTGCAGAGTATTTTAACTGATGTTAGTTCAAATCAATTCTGGAGAAACTTTCCAGCCAAGGGAATTGCAAGCTAGCTGGTTGACATTGGAGGTCAAATACTCCAGGGTATGGGTCTCAAATCACTTAATTCTTCACAGCAAATTAGAAATGGGACTCCAGCTGGTGCTAAAGAATAAGACAGACTTGCTGTATAAGGACAAGCTGCTGCTTGGATTTCGAGTCTTTATATTCCTAAAATAAAAAATTTGAAACTCAATTTCCCTCCCCCAATCTCATTCTTTCAGAGTAAAAGCTTTCTTAACAACAGCAAAAATCTGGCCACCTGATTTCAATACATAAATCTTGCCAAGGTATAAAAATAAAATACGATTTAAGCAGCAACCTGTAATCTCCTGTTGACGACCAGCTGTGCCTCCTATTAGTATTAATGGAAGTTACACAGCCATAATAAGAAGGAGGGGAAAATGCCACCTTATGCTTTTTGCACACCTTAACATTTTTACAGCAAGTCTGATTACAAGGGTTTACTTGAGCGCAATTAAACACTGATTGATTACTAAGTACAATTTGTATTCCAGGCAACATGCAAATGGCAATGAAATTCTCAGACAGGGAATGGAATAAATTCTTCTCACATCAGAGAGTGAATCACATTCTTTAAGCATAAAGTATTTTCTTATATGAAGAAAGGAGGCTCACCTATAAGTTTTTTTATAATATATTTTTATCCAAGACAATAAGCCTTGATTCGTTTTAGAAAGAGTAAGTGATATGATTTCTGCAAATTGTACTTCCCACTTCACCTCCAGACTACAGTTCTCTTTCCATGATGGTAACCTATAAGGATGGGAAGCATAATATTCAGTCACAAATACACTGACTTTGGCTATAGTTGCAACTATAAACAATATTTTTTTCATCAGATTTTGCCATTGCAGAAATAATGTCTACTTTCAAATTGAAAGTGAAGTGAAAGGTTGATTTATTAAATGTCTATCATGTGCCAGACACTATTCTAGGTACGGGCAATACAGTAGAGAATAAAAAAGTCAACAGTCCTTGATCACAGTACTCATGATATGGAAGGAGGAGCTGACAATAAGCAAGTATACAAATACAGATATAATGTCACTGTGTATGCAGCAAAGAAAAATATTCAGAAGAAAGAGAATGACATTGATATGTATGTTTGTCTATGCATGTTCGGGAGAAAATGACAGAAAGAGAGAATTTACAGCTTTATACTTGCTATTCCCTATGTGTAGAATATCCTGATGCAACATTGCTGAATGGTCACCTGTTCTGTATCATGTTGGTGTTAATCCAAGGACAAAGAATAGAAAGAGCTGAGAATTTGGTATATTGGACAAATGGTTAAGTCCAGAGTGGTTGAAGTGGCATGAACTGGAAAAGAAAGGGAGGGAATGAAATCAGAGATATAGGGATATTCAGAAAGGTCAGGCCTTATAAACCATTCTAAGGAATGTGGAATTTACTTAAGTTTCAATGAGAAGCCTTGATAGTTTTTTTTTTTATTTTTATTTTATTTTTGAGAAACAGAGAGGGAGAGAGCACGAGAGGGGACAGAGGATCTAAAGCAGGCTTTCTGCTGACAGCAGAGAGCCTGAATGCAGGGCTCGAACCCACAAACAAGGAGATCTTGACCCAAACAGAAGTCACTGCTTAACCGAGTCATCTAGGTACCCCTTGATAGGCTTTGAACAAGGGAGTATTATTATTTAGATAGGATTTTAACCACCCATCTAGTTGCTATATGTATGTTAAGGGATACATTATAAATGTGATCTACCTTAGAATATGTATTCTTCCTGAAAAACTGGCTGATGTATCACTGTTTTCACTTCTTTAAAAAAATTTTTTAATGTTTTATTTAATTTTGAGACAGACAGAGACAGAGCATGAGCAGGGGAGGGACAGAGAGAGAGGAGTCACAGAATCCAAAGCAGGCTCCAGGCTCTGAGCTATCAGCACAGAGCCTGATGTGAGCCTTGAACCCAGGAACCTCTGAGATAATGACCTGAGCCGAATCTGGATGCTTAACCAACTGAGCCAAGTGCCGTTTTCACTTCTTGACAATGGAAGGTAAAAGAGAAACTGCAGTTAATATTCTTATAATCAGATGTGTTTAAAAATAAAAGCCAGAAATTGTTACTGCTTAATGTATTAAGTAGCAGAGAAAGCTGGAAGAAAAGTAAGGAAAAGAGTGATATCTATAAAACAAAAAATTAGGAAAGACAGCTTGAGATCCTATTGTCCAGAAGCTTGCCTTTCTCTGGCAGGGATACATGGTTGTTTATGTCCTTTTTGCAGATTTCCAGGTATAAATGCTTAATATCTTACTTAGTAGTCAATGCTAATGTTTTATTACTTTGGTATAGAGGTTGTCTTTCTTATCTCCAATTAAACTGTCTCATAATTTATTAAGCCTATTTCCTGATCTGACGTCAAAATAGAAAACAATTGCTTGCTGTTACTATCAAAAAAAGCTTATATAAATATGAAAAAAATAAACTGAACTAGCTTTATCTTCTCTACATTAAATGATTTCAAATTCTTTCATCTATCTCTATTTTTATCACTTTAGCCACACTTCTTATTCTCAGAACAATCTATTTTCAAGTAGAATTTACTTCTTGCATCAATGCATGATACGAGCTTTTTAGAAATTCATGTTATATGTTTAGCAATTAGCTAAGTTCAAATGATGGAAGGAAGATGACACAGTATTTAACACATTATATTAGCATGAGAGTTTCTAATAGAGCTCATCACCTAGGCATGGATTTACTGTATGTACCAACCACAAATATATGTATTTACTTAGGATATAGTTGATACAGTCATATCTGTTTCTTATATGTAGTCATATATATGAAATGTTTCATATTATAGCACAGAAAAACCATGATAGAGATAATATGATTTCCCATACATCAGGATTATTATAGGTCACAGACTGAATAGAATAGGATAGAATAGAATAGAATAGAATAGAATAGAATAGAATAGAATAGAATAGATAGAATAGAATGGAAGATAGCTAGCTAGCAAGCTAGCTAGCTAGATACATAGACAGATTCTGTGGGGGATCACAGGCTACTACTATATTTAAGGCCAAATAACAACATAGAAGGTATATTGAGTGAAAGAGTCCTGGGCAGGCTCAGTTACCTACAAATCTTGTGAAAATATGGTTAATCTTACTAAGCCTGTCTTCTTTACACTGTGATAATTAACATCAAGTCTAATGCACTGTTTAGCAAAGTAGGAACTTTAAAAGTGTCATTCTCTATGAAGAAAACTAAAAATGCACTTTATAAATTACAATGCAGTTAATACAAACTAAATCCACAAATTTCTAGTATTGTTTTAGTAATTCCTACAAAAAATTAGTCATCAGAAATTCCAATAAAATATATAAGAATGAATTTATCTATGTTTAAATTCAGATTATTGTGATGATTAAATCAGAAATATTTGTGATGTCCTAGGTACACAATAGATGATCAACGAAGAGAGGTATTTTTATTAGCTCTAAGTAAAATTAATGATTAAGTATGCATGGTTCAACAGAGGACGCAACACAGCAATCAATGGTAGTTAAGGCTAGTACAGATGGGAAGGTGGCTCTGTCCATATACTCTAGTCATTCATTATCCAGCAACAACAAGTGTGGGCCAGGAAAATCTTTCCCTAAAACAATAGTGGATGCCAAGATCCCAACCGCTCAATACAATCTCTCAGAAAGAAACATTTGGTGGCCTTTAAATAGAAAGTATGATGCCAAAAGAATGATTTTGGTTCCATATTTTTTAATCTCCAAATTGCAAATAGTTGTGTTGAAAATGTTTATTGACTGAAAGAGGTATTATATTCTTTAGGGGGCCAAAGTCAATCCTGAAATATGTTAATGTTGTTATATCCTAATGGTGTTGCTGAGGGGGACAAAAAATATCAGAAAGCCCTTAAGAAACAAACTTTTGTGTGTGTGACACAGATGGCTGGAATAAATTATGGGCTCAATAAAAAGCAGTTCAATTTAGTTTTAAAATCCATTTGGACATTTATCAAACATCACATTGTGAAATGTATTTGCGCTACTTGGAAGAGTCATACTAATCAGCATCCCCCACCCCTCCACCCTACCCCACCTTCCAAAAAAAGGAAAAGAAGAAGAAAAAAAAAAAAAGAGTGGGAGTTCTTTCAATTGAACCCTAAAAGAAGACTGTTGAAATTTATGAGTTCAGTGACGACAATAAACAGAGTAATAGACTGAAAAGTATACTGGGCGGATGTATACGTATATGCTGTATATGTATGTGTATGTATATGTATATGCATATGTACATGTATATGTATATACATACACGTAGACACACACATAACATCCAATGGCATAAACATGTAATATATTAGTTTCTCAAAGAATGTTAAAATATTTTATGATTGGTTATTTTGCCTAAGATACAAACTACCAATCATTCCCTTGCACTCTGCAAATTGAATGCAAATATTAAAAAAAAGACAAAGAACATTTTCAATAGATGGAGAAGATAACGCTCAGAATACTTGAAAAAATTAAAATTTAATGAAACTCTTTGCATATGTTTAAGACATGAAATAAGGAAATGTAAAATATTTTCAAATTTATTGAAAATATTCTAAGTATTTTACATGGGTAATTATACTTACCAAACACTGCCAAGTGAGTTGCTAAGACAAGAATGAGAACAGAAAATATGTTTCAGAGTAAGCCTCTAGCTTAGAGTTTCTCTGATTGGCATACATAATAAATTTCAATTTTTAAACATCAGAAGATGCACTGAAGCAAGTGCTACTTGAAAAGTACACAGACGGCTGAGTTTTAGTTCATTTGTTTGCTCGATCAACATATATTAGAGCACACTTACTTATTTCCAGATATTCTATAAACTGAAGGGTTCAAAGATCAATAAGATATAGTCCTTGCACTTGAACAATTCCTTTTAGTGGGGAGACAGACACACAAATGCATAATGTTCAATATTAAATGCTTGTATAGAAGTATAAAAAATGCTAAGGTATTATAACCTAGTAGCATTCATCCAAATATTTGTTGAGCATATACAATGTGCTAGGCATTGGTCCAGAGTGGGGATACAGCAGTGAATAAAAAACCCCTACAAAATTTACATTTAGGTAGGAAAATGTAGACAGTGAATAATCACATAATTAAAACAAATAGAATGTCAGTTTATATGAAGTACTATGAAGAAAAATAAATCAGGAATGTGGGATGTAAGAAATGCCAGCTCCAATTTTAAAAGTGGTGGTCATAGAAGAACTTACCAAAAAGGCGAATTTTATGTAAATCCTCGAAGCTGATGACAAGGTAGCCATCAAAATATCTAGTAGAATGTCACTGGAGGCAGAGGAAGCAAGAAGCGGAAAAGCCTGTGTGGATGGAGTTAGAGTAAACAAAAGTAGCGGAATTAGAAAGAGAAAATAAGCAGCTATATTATTGATATCTTACAGGCCACTATATGGAATTTTTTTCTACTGAGTGAAATGGCAAGCCATATAATGGGTTTGGAGCAAAAGACTGACAGGGTTATTGTTTTGGAAATTAAATAAATCACGGAAATGACTATTTTGTGATAGGACATTATTCAAACACTCAGATTACTTTGTCTAGTTAGATAATGCTTAAGTAGTTCTCACTATTTGCCAGCTTCTATATCTTAAAAAATTTTACCCAGGACTATGATGGTATTCATAATTCTATTTGCCAGGTCCCATAATGCTTAAAACTTTTCAACCAGGAATGTGATGATATTAATAATTATTTTCATATAATGGATTATAGAACATTATAGATAATTTGGGGTTCAGTTTTTCATATAAAATACTTCATATATAAATTATAGAGTGCCTAACATGTGCCAAATACCATAGCATGAATAATAAGGGTCTTACATGCATATATACACATTTAAATTTATAAAAGGTAAATGTGCTTCTGTATTTGCTCATAATACAATGGAGTTTTCAAAATAACTTTTACTTTTCTTTACAATTAACTAATATGTGTTTGTTACTCATCCATGTATTTTTAAACCCTATAATCTCATATGCTGTTGGATAGATTGTCAGTATCTTTGATGTTAATATTCTACTACCTGATTTCTAAACACTGCATAAAATTGAATGAAACTGAATTGTATCGATTCATTACAGTTGTTAATCAGTCACCTTTTGTAGGAAATTTATGTTAGTACCTTTTTATTTTTTCACAAAGAACTTTGGAATGAGCCATATCTTAGGTTACTTTTGCATATAGCATAGTTGTTCTCTTAAGATGACAATATCAGAAATGAAGTTCTTAGGTCAAAGAAAATGCACACATTTAAAGTTTGGCTATATATTGCTGAACTGCTCTACCTATATACTGTACCAAGTGTTTACTCATTTTGAATATTATGAATCTGTTAATTTTATTACACCTTAATCACTCCTTAAAATATTTTTGCCAGTCTAATAGGTGAAAAAGCATATCTCACTTAATTGGCATTTCTTTGACTACTACTTTGGTTGATAAAATTTTACTTATTTATTTATTTATTTATTTATTTATTTATTTATTTATTTAAACCACTTGTACTCTGAAGGGGAAAGGAATTGCCCATTAAGGCCTCTTTATTAAAATTTTTTTTTGCTTTTAGTCTTTCTATACCCTCTGTCATAGTTAGAATAATAATAAATACTTGCTTCCTACATATTTATGTACCTACTATTACTAGGTACTGTGTTAGGCATGGAGCATAAAAGGATAAGGCACACTCAAAATCACCAAGGACCTTACAGTCTAGGGAAGGTGGTGATCATGAAAACAAACTACAAGAACAGCATGTCATTTATTATTCAGATGATTAAAAATGTATCATTATAGTTTTATGTTGGAAAACAGAAATAGAGACATGCCACTGATCAAGAAAGAAGTCTTTTTGGGGTGCAGGTTTTTCTTTCCAGATTGATTAAAAACAGAGGGCTCTGCTTCATAAATGTAACAAAATATTAAATAACAATGTCATTGATCTATAGTAGAAAATTCACTATTTTGGTTTCCAATGACAAGAATGATTACTACCCTGGCTGGCATGTGGAGGAAATAATGGAGCCCATCCCCAGAAATCGCTTGCCTTGGTGGATTTTAAAACATTCACCCAAGTGAATATATGAATATGCATTACACATACACTGCAATCAGAGTGATACTTCAAAAATACATATTTGATCATGTCATTCCTCTGCTTAAAAAAAAAAAGCTTCCATGGCTTCCCAATACTTATAGGATAAAATCCAAAATCCTAAACTAAGGCTTAAACACTGTATGGCAACATTTTGAGTCAAGCACAGCAAGTATTCACTGCCTCAGCTCCACCTATCAGAGCTTCTTTTCCCTTCTATCAGGACACCTCTGGCCTAGAAGCCTTTGCACAGGTTACTTTCTTGCCTGGAATTCTTTTGATCTCTTCCTTTTTGCCTTCTTAACTTTGTCTCTTAGATCTTAGCAGCAAGGGCATTTCCTCAAGAAGTCCTTCACTGATTTCCCAGGTCTGTCTTCTAGAAGAGTCGTCTATTTTTCCTTGATATTGTTACTGACAGTAGATATTATATTATTGTATGATTACTTGACAAATGTTCACCTCCCTAAATCATCTGAAAGCTGCCTGAGCACACAGCTCACTTCTAATTAGCTTACCATGGTGTCTCTGATGTGTTGTTGTTGTTGTTGTTGTTGTTATAACTAGTGCATATGGGAACACAGTTATTTGTGATATGAATAAATGTATGAACAAATACAGAAATATTTCAGCACACTGAAATAAATAAGACTTTATTATATGAGTCAATTTTTTATGTTCAGACATGTGGATAATTAAGTACATTTTACATGCAACATATTCTATCTGTTAAGTAACTTACAGTGGTGAAAATACAGCTTAGTCCTCTCAGTGGTGGACTCTGAGATAGCAATGTACATGCAGGAAGTTTATTAGGAAGCACTATCTGGATGAAGACTTTGGGGGGTAGGAGATGAAGCAAGGTGGACAGAAGGAGAAATTGAACTCTATTGCAATCCCAACAGATGTCTCAGAGGATCCCTCAAGGGATCTCTAAAGTTAGGATGGCCCTCAAAGACGTCTTGAATAGAAGCAAGTGCCAGGCCTTTATGGACCCACATCAGTCCTCATTGGATATCTACTACCCTGTGCAGAGGCATAATCTGCAGGTGAATGGCTCTTTAGTCAGGGACAATTTCCAAAGAGGGACCCAGCAGAGATCTGTCAGCCACCAACACTCCTAGCAGCTGTGGGAATTAGTATCTGAGTCCTGAGTGGATTGGGAGGAAGGATGAGATCTTTGAGGCACATCACTGGTATCCACTACAGATGACCAAAAGGAACAATAGTGAGTAATTTAAAGCAAGGTTCTGTCTCAATCCCCAATACAAATATACTTGAAACTATGAAATAATACAATTCCAGCAAGAAAACAAATTGAAAACTTTAAATGACAGTTTCTAGAATTACGGTGACTTTTGATGAGAGAAAAACAAGTCCAAAGAAAAGGCTTCGAGGTAATGAGGTAATTATTCATTCTAGAGGATATATTTTCCCCCACTTTAAGTCAGATAATGCTATCAACCTCCTATTCACACTGCATTTCACCCAAAATCATTCATGGTCAATCACAGACCAATAACTTTTTTGTAGAATATGAGCACCAGAGGGCATATCTTTACATTTTTAATATTTAACTAACATTACATGGCATTTTACAATTTACAAAATCACATACATCTTGACATTTAACTCTCATAACCCCATTCATGTTTAAATCACTTACTCAAAATCAGTACATGACAGTGTGTGTTTTAAGCTAGTGGCTTAAGGTCTGTGATAATAAGGGCAATGTCTTTAATATGTGCTGAGGTATCACTAAATGCCTATCACGGTGCTTGAAGCAACAGCACTCAATAAATAACTACTGAATAAACTTCTGAGAGGGATTAGTAGTTTCAGTGCTACCTGTGCTTTTTTATGGCATTATATATATGCACATATATAATATATATGTAGCATCCATGTGTATGTGAGTGTGTGCTTATGAAGGACACATAGTATATGTAGTTGAATAAATTATACCAGGTTTATTACATATAATATGAACTAATATATACATTAGGGTCTTTTTGAGTAGGAATACTAGAGGTTTTTGGACCCAACTGATTTTTAGTCATTATCCTCTTGGTCAGTTTGGATAGGAGTTAATCTGGCCTTAGAAAGTCAGATGGGGTAAAATAAGTCTCATGATTAAAGTCTCACTTTTTGGGAGAAAAGCACCTTCCAAGGAATGTCTGGAAAAAAAAAAAGCTTAATGCTAGACTACAAGGGGAAAAAGAAAGCATATGGAAATCTGCATTTTTATTGTGTTTCTAAATTTGTGGTACTGTATAACTTTTCAGCAATGAAAGATGACTCATAAGTTTTCCTTCTGATTATAGTAATAATAATCATCATAATAATATTCATTCATGTAATGTAAACTATTAGGCTGAAATGCATTTTGGTGAATTTGTACACTATTAGATGAGCTATTTCTCCAAAGCCTACAAAAAAATTAATGTGGAACACCTGATATTTGACTGTGCTTCCAGATGGAGGGACAGCTTGACAAATGCCATCATAATTTACAACTTTTAAAAAGTGTGGTGTGAATGCATTTGCAGTAAGCTTTAAACAGCTTGGATTATTTACAGGTACAACTGTGTTTAATGTGGAATTTCAATGGATTTAAAATATTATTAGATCAATCACTGATCACAGAATATAGGTGTGGCATGCGAGCAATATTATTAAATGCTTTAATTAAATATCTTAGAACAGGGTACATCTGTTTGGGGAGGTTGGGGGGTGATAAAAAAGCATTTGAATTTTGAATTTTGTATTTGATTACTGAGTGTCACTGAAGAAGCTCTCACCCTTGGAAAGACAGCTATTTTGAACTTACCCTATGGTGGGTTAAGAGAATAATAATTACAAAAAGCAAATATGGAAATAAAGTGTCTAACTCGTAATGATAACTTGGATACTTACACCCATAAAACAACTAAAATATGGATTGCTAACTGATAAGACTTGCAGTAGAGTGCAATCTAAAAAAGCATATAAGTGTCTGTCTCTGGTGGTTAGAAATTGACTATTGAAGCTCTCAGGTTAAATTGGAGAAGGGATTATATATGGTATAATTATATATATGCATATATATATATATATATCATTCATATTATAAATATGTTACCTATGTATGCATGCATTTACCTTTTTTCTTTCCTAAACATATGTGTCTGTATGTACAGACACATATAAATATTACACACATTGTAATAGTATCATTATACATTATATATATATATATATATATATATAATTCATATATTATAATTTATGTACATTATATGATATCCCCAGGAGGACACAGATGACTTTGGAGGTAGCTAAGGTATGGTTGTAGGAAGATTCAGGAACATCTGACTTTGGAACATTATTTCATGAAAAGCAAAGTAGTTTGACACATTTTAAGTAGAAATTCATTGACATATATTGTGATTTACTTCTCAGGAGTAAGTGGGAGATTGAGAAGAATACATGGTAAAGTGAAACTGAAGTTTCTGAAATGAACTGTTTAATGCATAAACCAACTTCAGGATCTACTATGTTCATTCACTCACCAATTATTCTTGGTCTCTTATGCTTCAGTCCTGGTCTAGGAGCTGACTATCCACTAGACAACAAGGTTTCTTTTCCTGAAGCTTACATTCTAAATGGAAGACAGATATTAAACAAGTCACACTTAAATAAATATGCAAATAAAATTTGATCAGGCTATGACAAAAAAGTAGGATGTCATAAAAGAGACTGGGTGGGTCTAATCTTGTTCATTGGGATAGTTCAGGGAAGCCCTCTCTGAGACCTAAAGGATGCTTAGAATGGGAAGAGTCCCCCAAGTGGAGGACGTGTGTAAAGGGAGGAGAAATGGTTGGAAGAAGGGAAGATTACTTCGTGAATGGTACATAAAGAGTCATGGCAAAAATGGCTATAGGTGAGGTTGGAGAAGGGCAGGGCGGGTTATTAACATGTCACTAGGAAGTTTGTATTTACTGAGTGCAATGCAAACCACTGAAGGATTTATTCATTCTGTTTGTGTGTGCGTGTGTGTGATGAGTCAATTAATACTTTTAAAAAACTCAGTCTAGAGTGGAGAGGGGTAAGGTATGAGTAGAAGAGTGGAATACCACTGGACCTTGGTGGATGGAGTGAAGGTGGAGAAATGAAGACACATTCCAAGATCCTTTAGGAGGTCAAAGTTTGAGAGCTTGGGGATGAATAAAATGTTTGAGAAAACATGATTTTACGGTTTCTATGTAACTTTCCAGTTTTTCTTAGCAGTACAATTTGATTCAAGAAAATGTATCCATTCTCTGTCTAGTAAATTCCAGGCTCTGGAAGGTAATCTAATGGTTTGTTTAAAGAAGTCTTCCCAAATCACTCAAGGTAGTGAGCATTTACACCCCAGTTACCCTTTTCCATTTCTCTTATCTTCTAAGCAGACATCACTGTTTCTTACTATTTTGCTACTTGCTTACTAGGAGTATAATCTTCGTGAGAGTGAGGTATTTCTCACTCTAGAAATATAATCTAGAAGACGGATTATATCCAGAGTACCTAACAATGGGTACATTGGAACTGTTCAATAAATATTTGTTGAATGAAATGATGAATGAACTAATGAAAGAATAACGATATGGAGGAAATACTTGAATCCAAGGTGCTCACAATCTAGCCAAGAGGATTAAGAAGGATGGTAAAAACCTTACTAGAAGTAAGCAGGTAGCGTTATGGGAGAAGAGAGGAGGAGGATGTATTTATCTAACCGGGAGAACAGAGGGAGGTCTGGAGACAGATATACTCAAAGATGAATGTTTTCTGGATTGAGACCATCTCTCAATGGAAATCACTCCCGTCTCTCCAGCAAGCTCTATAACAAAACGTAAAGCACTCTTCAAAGGAGCTTCACATTTTAGAAATATATATCTACATATATTTAAGGAGTCGTTAGAATGGATTGTCCTGCAAAGATACAACCTGGGTTTTGTACCACCTACAGCACTTACAGCACTTATTACTTGCCACTTCTGGCTGTAGAAATTTTGCTCCTCTCCCTCCCTGGGTCCTCTGATAACCCTGTCTCCGCTCGCTCGTACTCCCGGGTTTTGTCCACTGTCGGAAGACCCGCGCCCTTGCCTTCTCCCGCCTTCTGATAGATGAATAGAGGAACGTTTACTACCTCATCCCTGAGGAGTTCCAGAAGATGCAGCTGCCCATAAGCTAATGTTTCTGCACCTTGCGGGATTCGTGAGGAAGCAAAAGAAAAGGAGCAATTTGTTACTTAGAGCGCCAATTGCCTTTACCTTTAATCCTGTGGGTCTCTAACATCTGGCCCCAGCCTACCAAGCTCAGGCTTTAACAGTTTACAGAGCAAAGGTCAGTCCCGGGTGCGAGTGCTCTCTCCCTCCCTTCCTTCCGCCTGTGGAAGGAAAACAAGCCGCCAGCGTGGGGGATGGGCCGGGCTGCTTTCCCCGTGGTTCCACCGGCAGTGCGGGGTGCCTGGAGCCGCGAGGCCGAGCCCGCAGCCCCGCCCCAGGGGCGTGGCCTCCCAGCGCCAGCCCCGCCCCCTCGCCGCGGACCCTCCGCTTCCTATTTACTCGGTAGCTCCGGCTTCCCGTCACTTCGCTTTCTGACTGGAGCTTGAGGACGCTAGGAGGGTCTGTCACTAGGAGACTTCAGGCTGTAAACACTGCCATGGCCCCTGTGCTTAGCAAGGACTCGGCGGACATCGAGGTACCGACTGCGCGCCGGGTCGCCAAGGGCGGGAGGTGGGGGGCCCAGCCGGTGGGTGCTGGGGAGGCCGCGGCAGTCGCTCGGGAAAGAGTGGGAGACCGGGGAAACTTTGCCTCCGTAGGAGGCCTGCGGGGGAGGTGGAGGAGCGGGGAGCCAGAACACGGGCACGGGCAGCAGGGGACAGAAGTGGAAGGGTCCCGCGACTGGAGGGGGTGCCTTTTGGGTTGGGACCTGGCTGTTTACTTCGGAGGGGATTAAGGAAGCCTGTCTTGTCTTGCCCTGAATGGTGTGACTAAGAAGCACAAGAGTTCCAGTGAGGTGGACTCTGGAGGATAGGAGCTCCCATTTCCCACCCAGTCTACCCAGGCACTTTCCCCTTTCTCCACCCCTATGCATTTCAGGGCACCTGTTTGCTGCCCCCACCTCCAATTGCTGAATCCTAAATATATGCAAAGGTGAGCTATAGAAATAAAGGAGATCTGTGTGTCAGCTATTCTAGCAGTCCCTGCTAGCCATAGTAATGCTTCAATGCTTATGAAATTATTTAACATAGGAATGGAACAAACTATTGAGAACACGAAAAATGCAGTGCTATCAGAAAAACAAACAAGCTGTATTTTTCTCTCCTCTCAAGAGTTTTTGATTCTTTCTTCCACTCTGTTTCTGTAACAATTTCATCTTTCTTCCTGTGAATAAGGTCCTACCTGAAATGACATGACCGTTTCCTTTAAATTCTTCCTAAGACCTTTGTGTTTGACATGAGAAGGATTTAATTTTAAACAGTGATTTTTAGACATACCCAATTCAGCGTTTGTGAGCTAAGATAAACTGCTTTTTAGTATTTTGTTGTGTTTTGTTTAAGGCTTTTCTTTATTTGAGTCTCCCTGTACGATAAAATGTGTGTATATGTGTGTACGTGTATGTTTTCTCTTTTTTTTTATAAATGACAATTTTTTCTTTCCTCAGTCCTTTTCAGTGGCTTAAATAAAAGTTTAAAACCACCTGTTTGCAGAATAGCTGCTGATGCCACATTTTTCCTCTGTCATTGAAGTAACTTTGTGTTCTGTTGGGAGATGGTAGTAATGTTTTCTTCCAACTCCATACATTGGTTTGGGAAAAATCCATTTTAGTAATAAGAGTCAAATTATATTGTAGTGACCTCTCTGGTTAATTTACTTGTGGTTTCTCTTGTGGATAGTTTACTATTTCATATTGATCAGCAAGATATATTTAACCCAATATTTATTCATGTGTGCACAAGGTGAAGGATACTTGATTTATGTCACTGTCAAAGCCCTTTTTGGTCCTTATTACTTTGATTTAACCAAATCATTTTTTTTTAAACTAAGCTAAATAGCAAACTTTTGACAGCATTCAGGCAGTACTGATTTTAGAGAGGGGAGTGTCAGGGGGCAGGTGGCCTTTGGCTTTTAGAATGGTATGTTATTTGCTTAACTGATTTCTTTCTCTGTATTTCTCTTGCAATTGTCTTGGAAATCAGTTCTTAACCACAGAACACTAAGGAAAAGATGCCAGTGAAACATTAAATTACTAGCTTAATCTCATATGTTGTTTGAACTAAGACCCATTTGAGAAGTCCACGCCCTTACACTCACCTCAGTCTAACCTTAGTCTGTGGGGTTAATCTGCCTGATATTACTTACAATTTAGAACAGTGGTATTCAAGCCTTTTCAGGTTTTATGTAGCTCATATATGCAGCACATTTTAATCAGTAACCACTTTCATTATACATAGTATCTTCCTTTTCTCTCAAAGTAATAACCTGTGATTCATGAGTTATAGTACCACCAGAGAGCATGAAATTAATCATTAAAATATAATGCAGTGAAGAAAAATACATTAAGCCTAAAGGAACACATTTAAGCATAGATTTCTCAGTTGATCCTGTTGATTCACCAAAGTTCATTTTTGTTTGAAGAATCAGAATGAATTATGAAAGCTCAGAAGCTCAGTTTTCTATCAAATTTGAATGCGTACATTGGGTTTCCTTTCCTTGAATGTATTCCTTAAGACCATTGTCTAGAGACTGATCTGACTGTGACCATTGCTTTAGTCTCAAGTACATGGAGTAATCTTAAAAAAAATCAGTATGGAACAAAATACAGGTTCACTTGATAAATGTGAAAAGAACAGAAGGTGATGGTGACAACCCACTATAATAGTGATTTAACTTTTCCCATAAGCTACCTACAGAATCTCAGGTTTCAGTGAGGCAGCCAAGAAATATCTCTATTTCTGAAGAAAAAAAGTTACTGAGGTAAAGTTGCCTTGTGTGTTCACTCCATAATGTCTAGCCTTAATTAAGTATCACATCAGGGTTTGAAGGATTGGGAGCATAAAAAACAATCAGAATGTCACCAAACCCCAAAAATGGAATATTTCAGGCTGAAAGATAAAGCACAACAATGATGCATTAGTAAGTAATAGATATTAGGCGATAGAACCTAGCTCATATACTCAAAAATTGTTGTCACTATGGTAATTGTAGAAGCAGCATGAGAAGTGAAGTTGTTTTGTTTTGTTTTGTTTTCCCTGATACATAAATGTGATTCAGACCCTGGGATCTGGAGCTAACTGGGTTGAGGTCTAGTTTAGTTCTTTTAAACTGTGACTTTAGGAAGGTTACTTAGCTTCTCTGAGTCATATTTTCATAACCTGTTAAATAAAGAAAATTATAATAGGAAATATAATAAATGTCACAAGTTGACATATTCTTGTTAGGAAAAAGGACAAATGTTAAAAAATAAAAGTATGAACAAATATCTTAGGAAAATCCCTGCCAATGAAATAATTAGTATTCTAAAATCATTAACGGTAGCTATGTGCTTTTGAAAGTCATCTTACTTTATGGGATTACATTTTGGACAAAGCTGAATTTTGTCAAGGATGACTTTTGAATACAAATTCTCCTGGGAAGGTTTCAGAGAAGGTGAATACCCAATACTGGTCACTTACCCTGACTTCAGCGGTACCTTCACATTACTTCATTTAGTTTGAATTGATAACCAGTATAATGCCAATATCTGTTCATTTAAAAGCAAGTAAGAATAATTTTAGAAAAGTGTAATTTTGTTCAGTGTCCTGTTCCTCTCCACTGACATGGATAATTAAGAGTAGACTATAGAAGTATAATTAAAAGAAAATGTATGCAGCTACAGGAAACCTTTAACTTTCTGAATAATAGTAATTTTGGTAAATATTTACAGCCAAACTCAAATGCTACCTACCACTCTAATGCTTTCACAATCACAAGTCAACGTCCATTCCTTGAATTATCAGTTAGTGAGTGTTTCACATTTACCCTGAATCAGAAAGGGATTTCAGTCCATTGTCTACAGAATCATAGTGCATTTCAAGTCAAACAGAAACAGTTTCTGAATTACTTATACTCTAGCTTCCATTCATTTGAGAATTTTCTATGCTTATTAATTAAGAAAATAAGTTACTAAAATCATGGACTTGGAAAATGGGAAGATAAAGGAAACAACTGGGAGAAAAGTACATTTTTAAGGAGCATTTTGAAAAAAGGGAAGGCAGGGGTTATGAATTAATTGGTAGAGGTGGGAGAAAATATTTCAGAATACCCTCTATCATAACTGTTTTTGTCCCTGGGAAGGGGAAGGGTTATGGATCCAAAGGAGAGAATAAAGATTCAACTTTGCAGAAGCTATGGATTATTTATTTATTTATTTAAACTTTTATGTTTTTTTTATTCAGTGTATGAATGACAGTTCTTTCTTGTCTCCTTTCTTTTATTGATTAGGCACCACCAATCTAAGGAAATGCTATCTCGACTTGCTAAAGCTTTTAATTTTTTTTTAAAGTTTTTAAATTTTAAACGTGTTCTGTGAGTTTGAATTGTTAAAAATATGCTTGTCCTCCCTATTTTAAACTGTCCTGTGGACCGTACTCAAAGTATTTCTCCTTTCTAAGAAATTAAGCTGGGCAGTAAAAATGTGTCTGATTGTGTGATTTGGGAAGTTACTTCATTCCAAATGATAGCTCCGTGTAGTTTTTTTTTTAAAGGAGAGAATAAATTTATTATTATTATTATTAATAATAACATATGAAATTTATTGTCAAATTGGTTTCCATACAACACCCTGTGCTCATCCCAAAAGATGCCCTCTTCAATGCCCATCAACCTACCCTCCCCTCCCTCCCACCCCCCATCAACCCTCAGTTTGTTCTCAGTTTTTAAGAGTTTCTTATGCTTTGGCTCTCAGCTCTTTGTAGTTTTAAGGTGTATTTCTAGAGTTAAGCATGGCCAGATGTATATACTTCAGTATAGTTTTTTAAAAGAAATTATACCTCCTGCACATGAATTCAGTGACCAATTTAGTAGTTTAATTAAAAACTGTGAGATTAATGACTAATGACGATTCTATCACTAGGGAATTTTTTACGTTGGATCTGCTTAATCTTAATCATAGCAGATAGTGTTGTAAAAATATGTTGGAATTCAGTAGCCTTCTTTCTTACATTCTGGAAGAAAAATTCAGTTTTGGAAAGCTGAACATTTGCAATAAGGAATTGATAAGAATATGAAAAAGATCTAGGGCCAAAATCCTGAGAAAACTGGATATCTTTAAGCAATCATCTTTCCTTAACTATTTGAATACAGCATTTTACCAAACTCTGTATATAAACAGGCAAGAATGCAAGAGCTGAAAAATAGACCTTACTGTAAAGGTAAACCTATCTGATCATTGTGGGAGAGTTTTTAATAAGCATAAATTTGTTATAAAATTAAAAACACTAAAATTAAAGACAATGAGACTGAAAAAAATAAAGTTATAAAATAATATGACAAAGAAAATATGATGAGATTTGTTATGGTCCAGGCTTTAAGTGAAGCTAACGAGGATATTGAAAAGTAGGATTGGCCAACTTATTTTTCTCCCTCTTAGCTGTCTACAGTGACAAATATGAATAGAAACCTTCAGTCCTTAAAACTGTAAGAAAATTTCAACATCATTTATACCCTGCCTTAATTTAAAAATATTTTATAAGGCATTCTAAGATTATAAATTTATATATAGTCAAGATTTTGATTTTCAAATGTGACATGTTTACCTTCAGGACTTCATTTGCTCTTAATCCTCTATATCAAAACAGAAAGTTTTTTTTGGCCTCAAACATCAATAGTGTGGTCATTCACAGATAACCTGGAGCCAGGAATACTACTAAGATAACTCTTAATAGGATTATATATTTCCTATGGTTTATAATTATTTCTTCTTCCATTGCTTGTAATTAAAATGTTATGCTAGTAGGTGTGAACTCATTGTATTACTTTTCTTTTAGAATGTTCACTACAGATATCTACTTACTGATATTAGGAACTCAGTACGTTTAAAGTTATTTATTTTGTATTTCACAAAATCAAACCTCAATTCATGGTAGAAAAGAAAACATTGTATTAAACAGACCTGGGTTCTAATCCTGATTCTCTCATTTTTTTTTTTTTTTTAATTTTTGCGATTGTGGTCAGTTCTTTTCTGAAGAACTGTTCTGAAGAACAGTTCTATCATTTCTTTTTCTGTCAATTGGATTTATGCTTCATTATTTCATGCAATAGCTGTAATCAGTTCTAATCCTGATTCTCTCATTTTTTTTTTTAATTTTTATGATTGTGGTCAGTTCTTTTCTGAAGAACTGTTCTGAAGAACAGTTCTATCATTTCTTTTTCTGCCAATTGGATTTATGCTTCATTATTTCATGCAATAGCTGTAATGATTAACCGGTGTCATATACATATAATGCCTCAGATAGCATCTTTCACATAAAATATGTATTTTTAAAATATTAGTAGTTCTGGGGCGCCTGGGTGACTCTGGTCGGTTGAGCGTCTGATTTCGGCTCAGGTCATAATTTCGCAGTCTGTGAGTTCAAGCCCTGCATCGGACTCTGTGCTGACAGCTCAGAGCTTGGAGCCTGCTTCCGATTCTGTGTCCCCTGCTGTCTCTGCCTCTCCCCAACTCATGCTCTGTCTTTCTGTCTCTCAAAAATAAATATTAAAAAAAATACCAGGTACTTCTTTCAAACATCATTGTTGCACATATCATGTGTCTTATGTAAATGTCATTTGGCTGGAATTTTGTTCAACTCCAAAAATTAACAAGTGATATCGAAGCCTGTTAAAATATGTGAAAGAGGGGGGAGTTAGTGAAGTTAAAAGAATTATGAGGATATATTTTGCAGATATATTTTATAAGAAAGTTCCTTAATTTTATTTGTCAATATTACCAGTGAGAAGGGGGAGTTTCTGAAATTCAGATCAAATTAAAGAGACCCAGTTCATTTTGCTTTTTACTTCTATTTTAAAAATATGTTTAACACCCTCTGTATTGCTAGCCCTCTGGTGTAAATTGAAGGAGATTCAAAGGAAGTATGTGGCATTGGTTTTGTCTATATGGGATTATCTACATCTAATCCACTAGGGACTAAGACTCAAATCCAAGGCTGACCTCCCCAACCCTTATTATTTTACTGCAGTGTACATATGGATTGATTTTTCAGTGTTTTTCTGAGCATTTTTAGACTCTCTCAGGACCAATGTATTGGTGAAAATTATTTCTTGGTATTCTGAACGATATATAGAAGGGATTTAGTATTATCCTTTTCTGAAAAGAAATCTCTACACAATTATTTTTTAAAAAAGCCCAAGTCATATCTGTTTGTACAAACTGGACTAAGCTTATAATGTCTCTAAGCAAGTATATTAGCTTCAAAGAAAGACTTTTTTCTAGACTTCTGAGCATCCCTGTATTTGTTCATTAAAACTTTTTTGACTACTAGGAAAGAAAGAATTGGCGATCAACCTATTTTGCACCAGGAAAATGTAAAATGTGCTCTTTCTGAAAGGTGACTCAAATATTAAACTTTTTAATATTAGGTTATGATAATTTTATTTCATTGAGAATTTCAGCTTGGTTGTGTAAAAGCATTCTCACTATCCTCTACCTTTATCATAATAATTAAAGAGACAATCTGTGTCCTTACCTCCCAGGTGCTTGGAAATTGATATTATGAGTGCTTATGAATGTCCCCTTGAGGCACTGCTGACTGGGCCACTTTGAAGAAAAATCTCTTCATCAATAATGAAGCCCTGAGGGCCACTTCTCAGGGGACCCACACAAAATTACATGTCAACTCCAGGCCTGATTTATACAGATGGTGCTCATGGATGGAGCCCTGACTGCACCTCCTCTTCTCCCATATTTTATTACCCACCATCCTGCGAATCCTCCCCACTGCCCTTCCCCCACTTACACTTCTCTCTCCAAACTTCATCCCCTAATTTTCAACTTGTTTTACCTGCCCACAGTGGATTTACCTAACTAGATTTTTTTTGTTGAATCTTTGTGAAATCCTTTGAATGGTATTAAAAATTGACTATAGCAGCATGTTAAAACTTTAAAAATGTTAGTTTGATGTAAAAGCCATGTGAAAATCTTCAAAACAATAGAAGAGAATGTGTATTTACTGTATGTCAATTAATATAAGTATTCTGGAATACAGGACAGGCCTGCAGATATGTTTGCTCTACATGTTGGGTCCCTTGCTCTCTGACCTTGTGGAAATCATTCAACCACTTTGAAGAGTTTGCTGACTTCTCAATGAGTTTGCTATTGATCAGTCTTTTAAGGATGGTTTGTAATAAAATACGGCAATGGTGAAATTGTTTGGAAATGTGACCTGCTGAGTGATCATATTGAGGAAATGCAGACGTGGTGTTGTCATAGCTACTGTATTTTACATGCTAGGCAGGATTAAGTATACCATTTATACCGACTCTGTGGAATTGATATACTTAATGATTTTTAAACTTTCTTCATGCTTGCCTGCTTCCTTTTCTTTTTCAATCAAACAAATGAGTTAAATCTAAATCTCTCCTAAGCACACAAAGTCCAATCCTTCTATATATTGGTGGAGTTTTGTGAGGGTGATATGGAATTTATAAATTCATATTTTGTGTCTCTTGGATGGTGTTATCCTTAACTAGAAATTGCAGCTAGAGATTCCAAATAAGGAGTTGAGACTCTCTTAGTTTCTCCAGTGTGTTTCTTGATTGATAACTGTCAGTGGAAATCAGAGTATAAATTTTGGGGTTTCTAGCCCATAGGGAATGTAAGTTACCTTTCTCTGACTCCTTGTACCTGTTCCACAGTGACCTCAAAGCTTTGAGAACTTTTCTTTCAGTTATGTTTTCATGATAAATATTGAGGAGTACAGAGTAGAATGCTTCATTAAAATGCTCATATTTCAAAGAAAGCTATTTAGTTCTCACAGATTTCAGGAGTTAAATAATAGCATAACAGCTTTCACAGCAAGATGCTTTTTTGGGGGTTAACTTTTATTAATTTTTTTTTCATTCCTCTGATTAAATTTTATTATTTATGTATTTAAATTTATTTGAGAGAGAGAGAGAGAGAGTGGGGGAGGGGGTAGAGGGAAAGAGAGAATCTTAAGCAGGCCCCACACTCAGCACAGAGCCCAATGTGGGGCTTGATCCCATGCCCTAAGGATCATAACCTGAGCTGAAATCAAGAATTAGAGTCAACTGAATGAGCCACCTAGGCACCCATACTGTGTTTGATATTTAGAATTATTTTGCATGATCATTACAGAAAGAAAAATGCCAAAAAGAGTGAATTTAAGCCCTCAAACATACATAGTCACAACACCTAAAATAGCCCTGCTCAATGATTTAATACTTTTCTATGCGTAAGGAATTTTTTCCTAAACAGTTTTAATCATATTCAGTTTATATTTGTTTTCTTCTCCATTCAGAACTATTTCCTCACATTCATACTAACTTTTAAAATAGTTTAAATACTCTTCCCATAATTTGGCTATTGTTGAAAGTGCTGCTATAAACATTGGGGTACAAATGCCCCTATGCATCACCACTTCTGTATACTTTGGGTGGATTCCTAGCAGTTCTTTGGAAAGAGCCTAAATGTCCATCAATGGACGAATGGATAAAGAAGATGTGTTTTATGTATACAATGGAATATTACTTGGCAATGAGAAAGAATGAAATCTGGCTATTTGCAGCAATGTGGATTGAAGTGGAGGGTATTATGCTAAGTGAAATAAGCCAAGCACAGAAAGACAGATACTATATGTTTTCACTCCTTTGTGGATCTTGAGAAACTTAACAGAAGACCATTGGGGAAGGATAGGGGGGAAAAAGTTAAGGAAATGGAGGGAGGCAAACCATAAGAGACTGTTAAGGACTGAGAACAAACTAAGGGTAGATGGGGGGTGAGGGAGAGGGGAAAGTGGTTGATGGGCATTGAGGAGAGCACTTGTTGGGATGAGCACTAGGTATTGTATGGAAACCAATTTGACTATAAATTATATTTAATAAAATAAAATAAAATAAAATAAAATAAAATAAAATAAAATAAAATAAAATAAAATAGTTTTAAATAGCACTGTAAGATTCCACGCAATGGAGATACCAAAATTTATTCAAGCCTCTCCTTTATTATCAGATAATTACTTTGTTTTTAGTAATAGTTATTTAAAATGCTTCAATAACTTTTTTGCTTAAGACATTTTGCCTAGAATACACTTGAAAGGATTGGCTTCATTGATATGTAGTGCATTTCAGTTTGCCTTTTCCACCTACCTACATGATTGAACTGAATTGTGTGTGTGTGTGTGTGTGTGTGTGTGTGTGTGTGTTGTGTGTGTGTGTGTGTGTGTGTGTGTGTGTGTGTTTTAAAGCATTTTTAAAAGGAAAAATGGCCCATTATTGGGTGCAAAGGCAGAACGGAAAAAGTGGAATTGGAACCAATTATTAATTTGCCTCATCCCTCCACCACATTCAGGGTTAGAGAACATATAGGCATCTGAGCGTAGTTTCCCTTGATGTGGATATGACTTCATTTGCACTCAGTGCTGATTTGATGCTTTATTCTAGATCATGACTGCCTGATACTTCTTTATTTTTTCTGCCAAGAGTGAGGTTGAGTTTCAGGTTATTTTAAATAGGTAAATCTCAGGTTTTTGTCTTGAATGAATAAATATATATAACATCAACTGCAGGTGTTCCAATGTGTGACCACAAATGGAAACTTTTGTATTGTACCTTCCACCCTGTACCTCTCCCTCTCTTCAAACCACTTTAGCAGACCAGGTTCTCAATGGATTCTTTCACCCTAGACCTCTATATAGAAGAGTGTGTGTGTGTGTGTGTGTGTGTGTGTGTGTGTGTGTGTGTATGCATACACATATACAGAAGCTTGTGTGTGTGTGTGTGCAATTTTTTCTCCTTTTTCTTTTTCTTATGGTTCTCAGGAAGAGGAAGAGAGTGGTGAATGTAACTATTTACACTCAACACATTTTTCTCACAGCGACAAATTTAATAAAGCAAAACATTCTTCTAAGGTATGTTAACCAAACTAGCTTTGATTCATGCTACATTTTAAAGCTAAAATTTGCTAGTAACCTGAGCTCTGAACATTGGTATGTTTAAGTCTCTTTTTTGAAAGAGATAAAAACATATGCAGAAGTTTCTTACATGATCCATGAAAATCACTACCTATGACACCTCCATCCCAGGCTAGACAGTAATAAATATTTATTCTTTATACATGTTTAAGATCACATTGTTAAAGTATTCAAGAGGGAAATTATCAATTGTACGTGTGACTATTTTAAGGATTTGAAATATTTTTGAGTTGTATACCTATTTATACATCTGTTATCAGTGTATTAATGTATATGAACATTAAAATTATTTTTAATTATTTAGTGGACAGTTGTGTGAAAACTCCTATCTGATTTTATTTTGTATTTGTTTGAATATTCATTAATTTGAATATCTTTCCCACATTTTAAAGGGGCTTGGAGTTTCTTTTATTTATTTATTAATTTATTTATTTGTCTTTTATTTTTCAATTTTTTTCAATATATGAAATTTATTGTCAAATTGGTTTCCATACAACACCCAGTGCTCATCCCAAAAGATGCCCTCCTCAGTACCTGTCACCCATCCTCCCCTCCCTCCTACCCCCCATCAACCCTCAGTTTGTTCTCAGTTTTTAAGAGTCTCTTATGCTTTGGCTCTCTCCCACTCTAACCTCTTTTTTATTTTCCTTCCCCTCCCCCATGGGTTTCTGTTAAGTTTCTCAGGATCCACATAAGATCCTGTTTCACTATGATATGTTGTACAGAAGACCGATTCAAGTTACGTCTGAAGGCAGTTCTCTGTGCTTCTTGGATTTCAATGCCTTGTTCCTTCCCCAGATCAGGGAAGTTCTCAGCTATTATTTCTTCAAGTATACCTTCAGCACCTTTCCCTCTCTCTTCCTCCTCTGGAATACCAATTATGCGTAGATTATTTCTCTTTAGTGCATCACTTAGTTCTCTAATTTTCCCTCATACTCCTGGATTTTTTTATCTCTCTTTTACTCAGCTTCTTCTTTTTCCATAATTTTATCTTCTAGTTCACCTATTCTCTCCTCTGCCTCTTCAATTTGAGCCGTGGTCATCTCCATTTTATTTTGCAGCTCATTAATAGCATTTTTTAGCTCCTCCTGGCTGTTCCTTAGTCCCTTGATCTCTGTAGCAATAGATTCTCTGCTGTCCTTTATACTGTTTTCAAGCCCAGTAACTAATTTTATGACTATTATTCTAAATTCACTTTCTGTTATATTGTTTAAATCCTTTTTGATCAGTTCTTTAGCTGTTATTATTTCCTGGACGTTTTTTTGAGGGGAATTCTTCCGTTTGGTCATTTTGGATAGTCCCTGGAGTGGTGCAGAACTGCGGGCACTTCCCCTGTGCTGTCTTGAGTAACTTGCGTTGGTGGGCGGGGCCACAGTCAGACCTGATGTCTTTCCCAGCCCACCACTGGGGCCACAGTCAGACTGGTGTGTGTCTTCTCATTCCCTCTCGTAGGGGCGGGATTCACTGTGGGGTGGCGTGGCCCATCTGGGCTACTTGCACCCTGCCAGGCTTGTGGTGCTGGGGAATCTGGTATATTAGCTGGGGTGGATCGGCAAGGTGCACAGGGGCAGGAGGGGAAGGCACCGCTCGCTTTTCCTTCGGAGATCCGCTTTGGGAGGGGCCCTGTGGCACTGGGAGGGAGTCAGACCCCTGCCGCTGGAGGGGTGGATCCGCAGAAGCACAGAGTTGGGTGTTCGTGCAAGTTCACTGACAGGAACCGGTTCCCTTTGGGATTTTGGCTGGGGGATGGGTGAGGGAGATGGAGCTGGTGAGCACCTTTGTTCCCCGCCAAGCTGTGCTCTGTAGTCTGGGGCTCAACAACTCTCCCTCCCCTTGTCCTCCAGCCTTCCCGCTCTCGAGCAGAGCTGTTAGCTTATAACCTTCCAGATGTTAAGTCCCGCTTGCTGTCAGAACACAGTCCGTCCAGCCCCTCCGCTTTTGCAAGCCAGACTTGGGGGCCCTACTTGGCCGGTGGGCTGCCCCTCTGCCCCGGCTCCCTCCCGCTCCCTCCCGCCAGTCCGGGTAGTGCACACCGCTCCTCCGCCCTTCCTACCCTCTTCTGTGGGCCTCTCCCTACCCTCTTCTGTGGGCCTCTCGTCTGTGCTTGGCTCGGGAGACAAGCCTAGCTCTAGTCTTCTGGTGGTTTTCTGGGTTATTTAGGCAGGTGTAGGTGGAATCTAAGTGATCAGGACGCGGTGAGCCCAGCGTCCTCCTATGCCGCCATTTCCCCAGGTCTCCTGGAGTTTCTTTTAAACAATGTGCTTTAACAGAATTTTAGTGTAAGAGTAAAATAAGAGAAAAATATAAATAGAAATACAAATAAGAAAAGTAGAAATATCTTCCAACAAAGTGAGTTTAGAGGGAACACACTTCAACATAATAAGAGCCTTGTATGACAAACCCTCAGCTGACATCATAGTCCATGGTGAAGAGCTGAAAACTTTTTTTAAAGATGAGGAACAAGACAAAATGGTCCCTTCTGACCACTTTTATTTGATAGTACTGGAAGTCCAACCTGCAGTAATCAGAGAAGAAAGAAAGAAAGAAAGAAAGAAAGAAAGAAAGAAAGAAAGAGAAGGAATCTAAATTGGTAAGAAGTAAAACTGTCATTATATGCAGATGGTGTGATACTAAATATGGAAAACTCTAAAGACTACACCAAAAAACTCTTAGAACAAATGAATTCAGTGAAGGTGCAAGATACAAAATTAATACACAGAAATCTGTTGTTTTCAATATACTAATAATGAAGTAGCAACCCGATTTAAAAATAACATCAAAAAGAATAAAATACCTAGAAATAAATTTAACCAAGGAGATGAACAATCTGCATTCTGAAAACTATAAGGCATTTATGAAATAAATTGAAGATGAGACAAATAAATAGAAAGATAGACCATGCTCATGGATTAGAAGAATATTGTTGAAATGTCTTTATTACCATAAGCCATCTACAGATTCAACTCTTTCAAGATACCAATAATATTTTCCACAGAAATAGAACAAATAATCATAAAATTTGTATGGAAACACAAAAGATCCTGAAGCAATCTTAAGAAAAAGTAAAATAAAGCTGGAGGTATCACAATTCTAGATTTCAAGCTATATTTCAAAGCTGTAGTGACAAAAACAGTATGCTGCTGGCACAAAAATAGACATTTAGATCAACGAAACAGAATAGAGTACCCAGAAATAAAAAAACACATTTGTATGGTCAATTAATCTATGACAAAAAGAGGCAAGAATACAAAATGGGGAAAAGACAATCTCTTCAATAAATGGTGATGAGAGGGGCGCCTGGGTGGCGCAGTCGGTTAAGCGTCCGACTTCAGCCAGGTCACGATCTCGCGGTCCATGAGATAGAGTGAGACAGAGAGTGCTGTGGGTGCTGGGGTTTGGGTTTCTATCTTTTATTGATGGTTGTTAACAAGGAGGTGGGGATTTCTTGGAAGTAGGGTTTCGTGCCTTTCCTACCTTGCTTGGTCCTGGCTTTCTGGCCTACTTTGTCAGCCATCTTGGGCCTGTTTCCTTTGATCCAGCTTCTTGTGGCTTTGTTTTGGAGTGCTACCAGGATAGGCTTCTGACTTTCCCCGTAGCTGGCCATTAACTTCCTCTTTGCTGGCCTCCATACATCCTGTTAGAGCCTAACTGCCTCTAATACTAATAATGGCTACCAATTACCTTTTTGACTCCAATGGGCTATCTCTTTGATTATCTTCTATTTTGATGTTTTAAACACAGAAGTTTAACTTTTTTGTATATTCAAAAATGCATATTAATTTCTTACTATGTGCTAGACACTAGTCTAGATTTTAGAAATATGCCTACAAACAAGTCAAAAGATTTTTGCTCTCAGTAAAATTACATTACAGTATAGAAATAAAAGGCAGTAAAAATTTCAAACTGTATGGTAATTTCAGTAGTATCATGAGCTTTGGTAAAAGTAAATCAGAATAATCTGATGCAGAATGACTGGTGGGGCCTCCCTTATTTGGCCAGTCAGAGAAGGCCTCCTCGTGGAGGTGACATTTGTACTTAAACCTGAAGTACCAGAAGGAGTCTGCCATAGCTTTTGAGAACAAAGAATGAAAATTAAAGAGGTGGGATTGAACTTTATCTGAGGGGCAAAAAGAAATAACAGATGTATGAGATACAAGTGTTGTTTAATGACATTAAGTTTGAAATCCCTATTAGATACCAAAGTAAAGATATCAAGTAGTCAACTGGAAATAAGTATCTGAGGTTAATAAAGAAATCATAGCTAGAGATGGAAATTGGGGGATTATTGATACAAAAATGATGTGTAAAATCCTGGGGCTGAGTAAAATCACTAAGAGACAAGGAGTTGGAGATTTAGGAGGTTAGACAAGGAGTTGGAGATTTAGGAGGTTAGAAGAAGGAAAAGTAGCCAGGAGGCCGTGGTATCACAGAAACCAAGGAAGGAGGAAAGAGGTGGTATAGTCAACTCTCTACATTGCTGTTCAGAGGGTAAAATGAGGGCATGAAAGTTTCCTTTTAATTCAGTAACATGGAGAAATTATGAATTTAATAATAACTATTGGAGAAAGAGGCCCAATTTGGATGGATTGAGAAAGGAACTGGAGATAGAGAAGTGAGACAGTGACACTAGGAATTTCCGGGGTAAAGTTTCACTCTAAAGAGGAACACAGAAATTGGGAAGTAGCTGGAGAGGGAGAATAGAGCATGGACATATACTAATGGAAAGAGATCCAATAGAAAGAGACACCACTGTTGAAGGACATAGAAGGGATAATTACCTGTATAAAGAGATTCTTTTGGTGAAGGGGAATAGGATTGATAATATAAGCATTAGAGTCAGATGTATGGCAGAGGCGTGCTATAGTGGGTGGTAGGAAGAGGGAGTTCCCATCTGACAGTTTTTAGTTTCTCAATAAGAGTGTGAGGCAAGCATTAACAGAGGGTAAGGGGAAAACAGGATATAAATTTTAAGAACGGATGAAAGTATGAATAAACTTTCTGGAAAGTGGGAGAATGAAAGTAAAGAGGAATTATAGTAGGATTGTTAGGCAAGTTTGTTTTCCAATTGAAATTTGTTAAGAAATTAACATGAATGTGATTGTGGATTCTTCTAGCCACTTTTAAAAAAAATGTTTATTTATTTTTGAGAGAGAGAGAGAGAGAGAGAGAGAGAGAGAGAAAGAGAGAGAGAAAACAAGCGAGCAGGTGAGGGGCAGAGAGAGAAGGGGACAGAGGATCCAAAGCAGGCTCTGTGCTTACAGCAGAGAGCCTGATGTGAGGTTTGAACTCTCAAACCATGAGATAACAAACGGCCTGAGCTTAAGTTGGCTGCTTAACCAATTGAGCCACCCAAGCTCCCCTCTTCTAGCCACTTTTAACTGCTTGGGTTCAGACAAAGAGTAGTTAATTGGGTTAAGATTTACTTGGGCAATAACGTTGGTGTGAGAGAAGGAATAGAATTAAGGTGTTGTGAAGAAGTCATAGTGGTGGATCATGGAATCTAATGTGAAGGAAGTCAGGATAGGAAAATGAGTAGTGAGAATGCCAGATGTGATGTGCTCAATGGGTTCGCGGCCTCAATAAAGTCAAAGAGTTGTTGGAAGGTGGGAGAGTATGAAGGTGGAAGAGGTGAAGATTAGAGTGGTGTGTTTGAAATAAAGCTCTTGGAGATGGTGTGATAACTAATAATAAAAAGGTCAAGAATATAACCAGGAGAGAGGGTGTCTGTGGTGATGTGGAAGGAAAAAAAATATTGGTGGTGAGATGGTTGAGTAAGGAGCAGATGCTGGATGGTCCAGGTGGCTGCTGAAGTCACCAAGACTGCTGTAAAGAACAGTGGGGTGTGAAACAGAGAACTTGAATTAAATTCTGAGTTTGGATAGAGGGTGGTGTGGTGACCAAGGAATTGATGGATAACAAGAGCACAGGTATAAGGAATAGAGCACAGAGGAAAGATGATGTGAAGATATATGAGGAAAGACAGCTATGTGATTACAAAGGGAGAGGTTAGAATAATGTCTCTCTAAGCCAAGGAATGAATGCTGGGGACTTCCAGCAAACACTGGAACCTTGAAGTGACAATGAAGGATTTTCCCCTATGGGTTTTAGAAGGCATATGGCTTGGTTGACATCTTGATTTCATACGTCTATCTTCCAGAACTGTAAGATAATATATTTCTGTTGTTTTAAGGTACCCGATTTGTGGTATTTTTTTTTATGGCAGCCCTTGTAAGCAAATACAGATTTTGGTTTTCAATTGCAAAGAAGCTGTAATATTTGTGGAAGGGGAGAGAGGAAAGGAGGGAAGATAGTTCAGATGTAAGGATAGTAAGGCTGGTGATATCTAACATTTGTAAGAGAAAAGACCTTTATTACATTCAAATTCATAGTTTAAGGAAGTAATTAGGGTTAAATGTCATATTTTAAAGAGTTCTAAATATGCTATTTAAGTCCTAGTTCTGGCACTTTTTAGCTTTGTGAACTTAAGTTGATTTCCCCATCAATGAAATAGAGATCATGATTCTTTTCCTATCTACCTCATAGTGCTTTGTTTGGAACAAATGAATTGAGAATAAATGCAAGTGTAAGCTGGTATTATCATAAAGTTGTTTAACTTATAGACATGTATGGTTCTTATTTGAAAGGAAAAGATGTTTATTATAAAATATGGCAAAGAACTACATAGATAATTTTTAAAATCCACAATAAACATTGAATATATTTTTTCCAAAGCTTAAGTTACCATTTAATTTTGTAAGTAATTATTAAGTACTTGCTGTATCCTAGGCACTACATTAAGTATATGTGGGGACTGGCTAGAAAGATAAATGTGTCTCTCCTGAATGAGCTTATGATATCAGAATGGAAGATGAGGCAAATTCACAAATAACTATATATGAAGATAGAAAGTAAAGAGTGCTTTGGGGTGATGGTTCAGAATTATGGTGTTAGAATTAAAGTCTACATGTTGTAAATTCAGATTCATGAAGCTTAATGATTTACTTTTACTGTGTTATTTTGATATTATTTAATAAATAATAAACTCATGTAACTTTTGTTGCAGTCTCCTCCCACCTTCACTTCGATCTCTAGTAATTCAAGGACCAAAAATGAGTTAGGTGTCTCTCTTTAGAGACAGGAGGAGGAGGGCTGCTCTGGCTGAAATGGGTCAGGTGTAAGACAGGTGTAAGTATAGGGGCTGGTAGGGTTAGGTTAAAGAGGGATGAATGTGAGTCTGTGCACTCACAACATTTTTTTCCTCTTTTGCTTTACTTATGAACATGTTTCCAGCCTTACAAAAATGCATCAGTTTCAGAAATGTTGAAACCAAGGGCATAGAAAGGTTAAACGGTTTGATTAGAGTCAGTAGTGAATTGGAAACTAAAAACTGTGAATATGAACCCAATTTTACATTGCTGTTTATTCAGACATTAAAATACATGACAAGAAAATGAGGAATCAAAGAAGTATGGGAATGGAAGTCCTTCAAATGTTACCTCATTTTTTTCCCACTGTATGCATTCACAAAATTTCTCAATAAGATATTTTATAATGGATTCTTCAAGGAGTCCTTCACATGTGTAAATGAACTAAGGTATGAATGGCTTCTAATCCACAAACCAGATGGTTGCAGTGGAGGGAGCTGATGAGATGTCATCAATCACTTCTCAATATGATGTCAACTGACCAGTTTTGCTCTTTTCCAGGCTACTTTGACCTCTGACAGGACATATTATTTGTTGGAAAAATTAGGAAAAAGAAATAGGCACAATGGGCTAAAATGCTAGAGTTGGTTTGGGGGGTGTATATATATATATATATATATATATATATATATATATATATATATATATATGTATATTTCCTTCTATAGTTTCTGTACATTTAGGTATGTGTTATAAACCTGATTCACTGAGGACATTTTACATTCTACTGTGTAACAATAATATCACTGTCAAGACAACCAGTTCATATTCGAGGATTAAAAATGTAATTAAAGGGTATATCTATGACTAATTCATATTAACTTAAATTAAACCTTGCCCCTTTTACATTTTTAGTGCCATACAATTTTGAATTAATTATGTCATGGCAAATACTTAGAGGTGCGCATTGTAGAATCATAATTTGCAGTACAATGTTCAATACAAAGCAGTTTGTCTAGTTCTCAGTTAATCTGAAAATGAAATAAATCAAGAATCTGTGTAATTATGTAATTTATCAATTTTAAAATAGTATACCTGTGTAAAAACCTATGGCTTAAGTATACTTGATAGTTTGATAACTTACTTTTTGGGTCAATTTTTCTGGGGGAAATTAAATTACTTTGACTAGTTATAAAAGTTCATATGTTCTTACTGAAGCTCACCAGTGTCTTTTAATATTCATGGTAACTACTTTAGATTGATAAGGAGTTTTGAATTCCTTCCATTATTATTAAGGTGTTATCACTGAAACATTATGATTAGCTTACCTGCCCAGTGAATCTTGTGGATCTCTGAATTATCCCATTGTTTTAATAATGGCATCTTTAAATGTTGTTTAATTTTTGTCAGTATAATGCAGTTTACTGCATTATAAATCAGTGTAATACGCAAAATAAAAATAAAAAAATAAATTAAGAAGAGCTTTTAAGGAAAAGCAATGGTGCCCTTTACTATTCTTACCAGTGACACACTGGTAAACAACTAATTGGGAGTGAAGAGTAGGAAAGCCCTGATTTGTAGTGTTTGCTAATTACCATGGGGTAAATATCTCCTCTGTGGCAGATTTTAAGCCCTGAAAATGTGGAGTTTGAAAGAGATATTAACTCTCAGCTCTCCAGAGCCCATTCGAGCTGGCTCTAGCACACCATTGACTTCTCTGCACCCCTCCCCATCTTCTCCCAGCTCTTTTTTTTTTAGAGGCAACACTTGTAGCTATTTCTGTTTTTAATTCCTCTACTAGTGCAATTTCACTTTGTATTTATCAGATTTTTGGATATTTTCCTTTTTGTGTTTGGCAATTTGCCTAGCAGTTTTGGAAAAGTACACTTATTTTTAAAAGGACACTTGAGGTTTAAATTTTAAAGCACTAAATGGATTTCTGGTTTCCTGTCTTGTAGTTTAATTTAAATGACCAAATAATGTGCTTGAAAGTGAAAACAATGAATTGTAAGCTACTACTAAGAAAAGTTTACCAAGGAATATTTTTTAAAAAGATATAATTGATCCTAAACATATTGCTATGTTAATGATAGAATTAGTTTAATAAACATGAGACATTTCCACAGCCTTGCCTATGTTAGATATTATTTTACTAGACTAATATATTTTGCCTGTTACAAGCTTCTGGTTGTAATGGAAGCTTTACTTTGGAATTGACCCACAAATTGTAAGAAACACCATTTAAATATTTTTTTAAGTTATCAAATGGTTCATCCAGTTCCATAATCTGTATTTTTAGGATGGTTAAATTAAGCTTTAATTAAAAAAATTTTGTTTTACTCTTTCCCATAAAAATATGTGATGTTCATTGTAACAAATTTTAAGGTAAAAGAAATCTGAGATACTGCATTCTTTGTGATATCGTTAAACAAATTGTATCTAGTCCTTTGAATTTTTATTTCACTTCATAGTAAATACTACAAGAGATCTGTTAATCATCTAGCCTTTGCTTCCTTAAATCTTAGTGTGTAAATAGCACAAATGTTGCTCAAAATCAATCCTGTTATGTAATTATGTAGCAAACTTGTTAATTTCCATCACAGAATGTCTTCCATTAAGTCAAATTATCTTCTATGCCAGCACAATAACCTTAATTACAGCCTAATATCTATCATCCTCGAGAAAAATGTTTATACCTTTGAACAAGTTTAAGTGCCAGTAAGGCTTATAGAAAGTATGGATCTATATAGTGATGGGAAATGCCTTTTATCAAACACCTGGAAGTTATTACAGTTATTTAGATTGAAATAGGGAATAATAGCTGATTGTTTCCTAGTGGTATGCCCTATTTAAGGATAGTATTAAAAGGTAAATGGTTCTGTTTAGTATGCTTTTTTTTACAAAATATTCTATGAATAAAGTAATAAAGAAATCTCACTAGAAGGTGAATGCTACTAATTTAATGAAATTATTACTCATTGCACAGCAATGTAATTCTGCTTAAAATTTATTTTCAGTATGAATCTGTAAAAGGACAGCTGAAGTCTAAGAAGCTTTGTATTGAAAGTGATGGTGATAATGTACTCATCTTGAGATTAAGAGTATTTTAATGCAATGGAAAACTTTTAATGCTTACAGAATTATTTCAAATATAGGGGTTATGTAATATTTCCTGTGGAAATAAAAGAAATCTAGCTTTATCCAATAAATCTGAAACACTGAACTTCTGAACTGTTATGCCTCTTTTAGATATGGTTTCCAATCAGAAGTAGGGCCAGAGGTGATGTGAACTAGTGGATAATTCAAAATATTTGAGAGTACCTTCATAGTAGTATTTGTATGAGTGTGGTGATGTAATGGAGTAAGGAGTCTGTCCTGATTTTTATTGCCCTTTATTTGGGTTGTCTTTTCCACTGTACTAGGTCTTTCCATAAAAGGAGGTCCCTTATGGTCCCTTATGGTTCTAACACTCTAAGGAGGTGCAATTCAATTAATTGCAAGCATTCTTAATGCTATGCCTCATACAAGGTGCTGAAGATACTGAGATGAGTCATAGCCAGTCACTATATGCTCAAAGTCTAGTGGGGCAGACAGGCACACATACAGAAAATTTTAGAAGGTGTGGATTTCATTTGGAATACATGATCTAATAACGTATGTGAAAACATTTTGTACATTGAAAGTGTCAAGCATATAATTTCTATTATAATGGCAGTAGTGTTACTTGGCATTTCTGAGATATAAACTGTATTTTTGGGACTAGAGCATCTGTGATTCCTTCACAATTAAGGAAGCTTTTCTGATAAGATGTCTGGACTTAAATCCAACAATTGAAAGACACTGAAACATGCTATATTTTACTGTCAATTTTTTTTAGCTTATATATCATTTGTAAATGCCATCAATATTTAAGTAATGTGCCAAAAAGAACTGAACCTTTTTTTTCAATTCTAGTTCAAGAGAACTAAGCTAGTTCTCTATCCCAACTTTTATTTTCTGTGATTACCGTTTATAGTCATCGGTTTTTCTTGTAATCTCCAAATTGTTGACCTGGGAGGTACATTTATTTTTCTGTTTATTCACAGCCTGTATTTATCGTCATCAAGCCCTGCTAGAGCTTTCTTAACAACATTTCTAAGATTTGCTTGTTTTTTTTTTTTTTTCATTTAAATCAACAACACATAAGCATTGTGTATCAGGAAATTTGTTAGATGCTGTGGCTAATGGGTAGATGATAGACTTGTCTTTAAGTCTGATTTAATTCAGCTTTTGTTTACATTGTATTTGCCCAATGAAAAGCTTTTTTCAGTATTTACAATGAATATACAGCAGTCCTTAAGTTCTATACGTTAAAATAAATATGAAGGTATTGTAGATAATACAATGGATTGTAAATCCATAGAGGAAGTGCAGAGTAGTGATTAACAGTCTAGAATCTGAAGCCAACATAGTGGGTTAGGATCTTCTTTTTTTTTTTTTTTTTTTTTTTAATTTTTTTTTTCAATGTTTATTTATTTTTGGGACAGAGAGAGCCAGAGCATGAACGGGGGAGGGGCAGAGAGAGAGGGAGACACAGAATCGGAAACAGGCTCCAGGCTCTGAGCCATCAGCCCAGAGCCCGACGCGGGGCTCGAACCCACGGACCGCGAGATCGTGACCTGGCTGAAGTCAGACGCTTAACCGACTGCGCCACGGTTAGGATCTTCTTTAACCTTCTCATGATTTGGTTTTGCCTGTAAACTGCCAATAATAATACTAATGACATCATAGGATTCTTGTGATGATCAGCTTGAAAAACACTCGGAAAGGTGTCTGGCATACTGGAAGCCCTTGTTCAACATCAGCTATTAGAAACAATCATCCAGTGCAAAAACATTAGAAAAATACATCTAAGTATTTATGTTTTTTTTAAATAAGAGACATTATACAATTTTGAGAAAAAGGAGTTAAACTGTATTCCTGTTTGAAATATGTATAAGGCTGAGAACAAATCCTGAAGTTAAGTCAGAGAATATTGATAGAGATGGGTATATCTTGAGAGTACAGATGTGTGTTATCTGCTACAGCCTGGTAGAAGGGGTTTAACACAGTCTCTTTGGGAGTGTGGATTGAAGGGAGAGAGTTGTATACAGGGGATAGTTATGGAAAGTTTCCAGAAAACAGTTAATAAAGGAACATCAGGTAAATTTTTATTCACATCATTGTGCCACATTGTAAAAAATTCATGTCAGTTAAAGTGGAGAAAACTATTAGCAGTCAATCAATGGAGATTAAAATGAATCATTTTTTTCTATGCTGGCACAACAAAATTTCCATTGATCATTTTTTGAAATGAGTAATTTTTGGTTTAGGATTTTTGACATTTTGATGGATTTCAAGAAAAATACTAACTTATGCTGATGTGATTTCCCATTTGTCTTTTAAGTACATAAGCCAAATGCTTTCTTTATGACATTTACATACACTCTGGCTCTGAATATTTTCCCTTGTTGATTGGACTATCAGGGCTTCCCATACCTAGTTGGCTACTAGAATCACCTTGGACACTGTAAGAACCAGAATATGAGGTGTATTATAGGGAAAGTAGTAATGGAAGTGGCTTAAACAAGGCAGTAATTTATTTCTCGCTCATGTAAAGTCTAGAGAGATGTAGTATAGGGCATGTGACACCTTTTTCTTGTCAACAGGTTTCTTTTAATGTTTATTTTTATTTATTTGAGAGAGGGACATATAAAAATAATATTTTTATTATTTGAGAGAGGAAGAGAGCACACACAAATGGGAGAGGGACAGAGAGAGGGAGAGAGAGAAATTTGCCAGCAGGCTCTGTGCTATTGGCATGGAGCCTGGCATGGGGCTTGATTCCACAAACCGTGAGGTCATGACCTGAGCTGAAGTCAAGAGTTGGTCACTTAACTGACTGAGCCACCCAGGCACCACTTTTCAACAGGTCTCTGTGTTTCTGTGCTGATATCCTCAAGTGTACCCCATTATTCAAGTTGGAAGTCAGAGCTCCAAAAGGGAGGAAGGGAAAAAGAAGTGTGATCCTTCCTTTTAATGAGACTTCCCCAAAGACCCAGATGTCCAAATATATCTTACTGGCTGGTCCTTAGTTGAATATAAAAGTGAGTGGAGATATCACTTTGTTGCCATTTTGAGAACTTTTCTATAGTTTTTGTCAAACTTAACTTTTTTACAAAGTTAAGCTGTGTGGGAAGGAGTGGCCATTAAAATAAAGTACTCCTGTCTCTGCTTCCACTTCTGCTCAAGGTGAATTAATTGGGAATTGTTTTACATTTTGTTTCTGGGGTTCCCAGGACCACTCTCAGGCTCACTGGCTCACTAGAAGTACTCAAAGAACTCAGAAGGTTTTATATTCATGGTTACACTTTATTACAGTGAAAGGATAGATTAAAGTCAAAGTCAACAAAGAGAAAAGGCACAGGTCAAAGTCTGGAGGGAATCAGACACAAACTTCTAGGTATTCTCTCTCAATGGAATTATATGAGACGTGCTTAGTTCTCTCAGCAACAATGTATGACACCATGGATGGAGTATTCCATCCAGGACAGCTGACACAAGCCTTAGTGTCTAGGGTTTTTATTTGGTGTTAGTTATGTAGGCATAGTGCTTCAAGCTTTGACCACCAGAGAAAAATCAGATATTCATCATCAACCACACTGTTAGCTTAAACTTCCTAGTTAGCTGGTATAGCGTGGTTCAAGGCTTCAGGCATACCAACACTTCCGTCAGACAGAGTGTTGCTAAGAGTGGGTCAAGAGCCACTTCTGAAATAGACCTCTTTTGGGAATGTGCAGAATTTGAGCAACTCAGGCCTACTGCCTTAACCCTTTCCTGCACACATTTCTACCCGAAACAGTAAAACAAAAGAAATGAAATATATTAGACAAGATTCAAGAGTATTTTTAGGACTACAAAAACATCCCCCACCCACGAAAGTGAAATCCACAATACTTGACATCCAATTAAAGATTACCAGCTATCTTTGAAAAGAAGTACACAATAAAACCCATAATCAGGATAAAAATCAATGAACTGAAACAAATTCAGAACTGACAAAATTGACACAGATGTTAGAATTATCAGGGGACATTAAAACAGTTATTGTGATTGTATTCTGTATGTTTAAAAAGTTAAATAGAGACACAGAAGGTAGAAGAGTCAAACTGAACTTTTAGAAATGGCAACTACAATGTCTAAGATTGAAAATACACTGGATAAGATTCTAAATGGATTAGATATTATAGGAGAAAAGATAATTAAGTTGAAGACACAGAAATAGTAGCCATCCAAAATGAAACACAGAGAGAAAAAAGAAAAGAGTTTTCGTGAGCTGTGGGACAACTTCAAGTGGTCTAATATACATATAAATGGAATCACCCAAGGAGAGGAGAGGTAGAGGGGTGGGAAGACAGAAGACACGTTTGAAAAATAAATCCATAGGTCCAAGAAGACCAATGAAGCCAAAACAGAAGAAACATGAAGAAGACTACATCAAAGCACATTGCAATCAAATCGCTCCAAGCCAGTGGCAAAGTAAAAAATATTTTGGGGCACCTGGGTGGCTCAGTCGGTTGGGCTTCTGACTGGCTCAGGTCATAATCTCACGTTAGGTGAGTTCGAGCCCAGCGTCAGGCTCTGTGCCGACAGCTCAGAGCCTGGAACCTGCTTTGGATTCTGTGTCTCCCTCTCTCCCTGCCCCTCCCCCACTTACACTCTGTTTCTCTATGTCTCTCAAAAATAAATAAACATTAAAAACAATTTTTTTAAATCTTCAAAACAACCGGGGGTGGGGGGGGGAAGGCACACTAGGTACAGAAGGACAAAAATGAATTCCTTTTTGGAAACAATGCAAGTGAGAAGATAACAGAGTAACATATTTGATGTACTAGAAAAAACAAAAGCAAAAACTCTCAACCTAGAATTCTATACCAATGAAATTAGTGTTCAAAAATAGAGGTGAAGAAAGACTTTCAGAATTTGAAAGACGTTACCAACATCAGACCTGCACTGTAAGAAATGTTAAAGGAAGCCATGTCCTTCAGATGGGAGGAAAATGATACCTGGTAGAAATATGAGTTTACATCAAGGAATACGAAACTGCAAAAATGGTAACTACGTGGATGAATGTATGATTTTTACTTATTTTTTAAATCTCATTAGAAGCCAATTGACTATTTAAACAAAAAATACGTATAGTGTGGAATTTTAACGTATGTAAAAGTAAAATGAAACATGGATAAAACTTGAAAACATTGTGCTAAGTGGAGAAATAAGAAAGGCCACATAGTGTAATTCTGTTTATGTGTCATGTCTGGAATAAGCGAATCCATAGCAAGAAAACACCCAATTAAATAGTGGGAAAAGTACCCAAATAGACATTTCTCAAAAGAAGACATATATGCTCAACATCTCTAATCACTAGCGAAATGCAAATCAAACCACATTGAGATATCACCTCACACCTATTAGGATGGCTATTATCAAAAAGACAAGGTAACAAATGATGGCAAACACATGGAGAAAAGAGAAACTTTGCACACTGTTGGTGGCAATGTAAATTGGTACAGTCATTTTGAAAGATTATGGATGTTCCTCAAAAAATTTAAAATGGAACTGCCATATGACTGAGAGACCCTAGTTCTGGGTATATTTCTAAAGGATAGAAATCAGCATCTGAAGAGATACCTGCACACCCACATTCATTGCAGCACTATTTGTAACAGCCAAGATATAGAAACAATCCAAGTTCCATCAGTGGATGAATAGATAAAGAAAGACACACACACACAGAGGAATATTTAGCCATAAAAAGAAGGAAATGCTATCATCTGAGACAACATGGATGAATCTGGAGGACATTATACTAAGTGAAATAATCCAGGCATAGAAAGACAAATAATACATGATGTCACTTATACCTTGGATCCAGAAAAGTCAAACTCATGGAAGTGGAGAGTAGAATGGTGATTTACAGGGGTTGGGGGTGGAGAAAATGGAGATATGATGGTCAAAGAGTACAAACCTTCATTTATACAGTATGAACAAGTTCTGGAGATCTAATATGTACAGCATGGTGATTTTAGTTGGTTAATACTCTATTGTATACTTAAAATTTACTCTGAATAGATTTATAAATGTTCTCCCAACAAAAATGAAACAAAACAACAATAAACAAGCACAGTAGCTGTGAAGTGTTGGTTATGTTAATTAGCTTGATTGTGGTACTCATTTAATGATATGCATGTATATAAAACACCACATTGTACATCTTAAAAATATAATTTTTATTTATCAATTATATCTCAGTAAACCTGGAAAAAGGGAATAGACAGATCTGTAATGTCAAAAGTAGATTAATGGTTTCCTTGAAGCTGGGAGTTTGGGGAAAGTGGAAAGTGACTGCTAATGGCTATGAATTTTGTGGGGGCATTGATGAAAATTTATAATGATGACTGTGGCACAACTCTGAATATACTAAAAGCCATCGAATTGAACACTTTAAATGGGTAAATTGTGTGGTGAATTATATCTCAATAAAGGTATAAAAATTGAAAAAAGGCAGTAAACATGAAAAAAAATAAAATGTGTAAGGACATAAGCACAAAGAGAAGTACTGGGCAGTGTGATCATCATCAGAGACTTGGCAAGAGCATTTCCAATGGTGACAGAAACAGAGACTTACTTGCAATGAAGACACAATGGGTGGCTGAACATTTCTCTCTTTGTTCCCCTTAGATTAGAAATATGCATGCATTCCTCTGTGAAGTGTTTTTGCCCTTTTCTTATTTATTAGCATTTTTTTGTTTTCTTATTAATTTATGTAAGCCTTATATATACTAAAGAGACTAAAACTTTGTTGTATTTCTTTGATAAATTTGAGTGATACAGTTCAATGAGTGTTTGGAATTGGATTTCTGAATTAGGATAGGCAGTCAAATGTTAATATTTACAGTCCATTCCAATTCAAATGTACTAAATCCAGAAGCCCCAAAGTAGATGCAAAGAGTTAATTTTATTTATCCTTGGAAGGAAACCAGTTTAGGTCAAGTAGTATTTAATTATAAATGAAGATAGTACAAGAGGCATCATTTCTTTATATTTTGCTTTAGGTTTAAATTTAAATTATTTAAAGTGAGATATTAATGCCTATAAGTTGGAATGCTCCTAGGTCATTTTTGTTAAAGAATTGAAATACAGTATCTTGATCTGACTTCATACTGAATATTTTCCAGTACCTAATACTGCTTTTTAAATGGAGACCATTCTCTGTAGGCACTCAAAGGGCATTAATTAAGAATATAAGATATCACTTGTTAATTTAGAGAACAAAAGTGGCTTAAATAGTATTTATGTACATGAATTTTATACTATTTTAAAATATTATTTAATATGCAAAATTGTGTCTAATAGAACTGTTTTTATTTCAGATATAGATTCAATTTCTCCTTCTTTTAAAAACTTTGCATTATAAAAACAGTATTTTTTACATATCATTAAAAATCCTTTCAAACATGATTTTTGGTAGGTATGTATGTCAAGCTATATACAGACACTGTAGGTATAGGTATACTTGACTGTAGACAGACTGGAATTTAACTTTTCTCTTTCTGCTGGGTATTTTCTGGCTTTTTATTGTTGCAAAAAAAAAGATCATACTTTCTCTTAATGGAGATTGCTTCAAGGATCTCCTTTTTATTTTAAAGAGTACTAGATACACTTTTTTGAGGGGGGGAGACAGAGGAAGAGGGAGAGAGAGAATCCCAAGCAACGTCCATGCTCAGATGGAGCCCAATACAGGGCTCTGTCTCATGACTATGAGATCATAACCTGGGCTGAAATCAAGAGTCGGATGCTTAACTGCTGAGCCATCCAGGGTGCCCCACTACATATAAATTTTTAAAAACATAAGTCCTCCAAATAGAGCCTTTCCTAGACTCACCTTCTGGGTTGAGCACCTTGCAGCACTCTACGAACGTACTCAAACCACTTTATTTTTATTTTGGCGTGTCTTCTGTCTCCAGTGGTCTGCAGCTTCTTTGTTGTAGGGACCATGTCTTTCACATGTTGGAAGTGTCTGTGTTATATAATAAAATCCAAAATTTTGTCCTCAGAACATTTGAAGAGCAGAAAACAAGTAATTCATTTGTTTTCTTGTCAGAACTTGTTGCTGACTTTATATTACCACAGATTTCAAGGTTCAGTCCAAAGTGTTTCACTGCTGCTTCAGCAAGTGAGTTGCATGATTAAACCCTTCAGTGAAAGTGAGGAAAACACTGACTTCCCATTTTGGAGAAGTTAATGATTATATGGCTTAAAATTTGTATAACTGCTGACAAGTACTGAATGGTGTTCTCTTTGTCCTCTGCAATAGAGTGAACACTAAGAAGAAAACAGAATTCTGTTTGGTTTGGCAGCATTAAAGTCATTTTATTCTCCAGTGGAAGTTTCTTGCTGCTTTTTGGTGTTATTGTTCTGCTAAGAAAAATTTTCCATTAACAGTGTTTTTATTGGCAAATTTTCACTGATGAAGTATGCTTGGTTTTGAGGACAGGGGGATATATAAAATATATCCTTGCTTTTGAGGGTTTTAGTAGCCAGTTTGATGGGAGAGGGCAGTTTGGTGTTATTGTTCTGCTAAGAAAAATTTTCCATTAACAGTGTTTTTATTGGCAAATTTTCACTGATGAAGTATGCTTGGTTTTGAGGACAGGGGGATATATAAAATATATCCTTGCTTTTGAGGGTTTTAGTAGCCAGTTTGATGGGAGAGGGCATATATGCACGATTATTTAATATATCATGTGTAGCAAATGAATGACATTAGTTTCTCTACAAGTTTGTGGATACAATCTAAATGGAGAAAGGGACAGTGCTTCTTTAATTTTGGAGGAAATATTTCATAGTTATAACTTAAAAGTTATCACTTAAACTAACATAAAGTGGGTGTATCCTACATCTAGAGAGTGATGCCAGCAGAGGTATGGATGTACATACACTCAATAAACAATGCATAGGTGAGGTGAAGGTATGTTCAAGTAATAGGTGGGCATGAGGCTGTATAGTAAGGGGATAGTTTTTATTTGTATTATGTATGTAATGGGGAGCCATTTAAACTTTGTGTGTGTGTGCACACGCACACATGCATTCATATGTGTATATGGGGACTGTCATATAGGAAAGAGAAGAAAGCACAGACTTGAGGTGAATAGTTCAATAAGGAGAGTACTATTCTATTACAATCCAAGCATTCTGCAGTAAGGATCTGCAGTAGGTTGGAGAAATAGGAAATACAAAGGCAGCCCAGATGTGATTAACACTGATTGGCATTATGTGGGTTTAAGGAACAAAAGAAGTAGTTGTTGTTGACTGACACAGTATGAAGACTATTTTACTAGAGAAGTGGTGGTATTGGCAGGAGTCAAATGGAGTTAAAAAGTTGAGGGGGTAGACAATGCATTATTTGTGGTATTAAGGAATTGAGATAATGATAGAACATACAAGTGGACTATTTGGCATTCAGTGAAGTGGATGACTGTAGATCAAGGCAGAGATCTCAGGGTTTGGAATATAGATATAAAATTCAGCTCTAGAAAAGTAATCATTAGTGGAAGGTATTTAGTAGAGGTTCAAGAACCTTTAATTGTTGTCAGGAGGGGAAATGGAAGTTACAAAAGTAAAAATAGTGAATAGAAAGAATGGTATTCATACCATGATGTCAGGGACTAAAGCAGATGAGTTTCTGGATAGAAAAGTGAATTAACATAGTATTGAATACTCTGTAAAAATAATGGAGAATTAAGAATTAAACCAAGACCTTTAGCATAATAATAAGTGTTTTCACATGTTTCATTTTCTTGGTTATATTTCAGCTTCCTAACTCGCCATACACTCTGTTCCACTCTTACCCTTCTCAAAAGAAAATGTATCTTATGATGATCCTTCATTCTAAGAAATCCAAAAAATTCATAGATCATTTAAAAAATCATTTTAGTTCTAATTTTTGATATAAGTCACTTGGTAGTCCATATATGTTTTCTTTTTGCTCTTATTCACGTGGATGAAGGGCCACTAGTCAATCTTTGATTTATTACTTTTTTGTGAACATGAAAATCATGGTACTTATTCAATTTAGTTAATTAAAAAAAAAATCAAAACTCAGTTAGCCAAGACTCTATTTCCTGCTTTCTTCTTAAATTTTGTTTTCCAGCTTTTCTGTTTGCTGGCCAGTATTGCTTATCTTTGGCATGCAGGTATACACTTAACATCTCTTGAACTAAAATGACCCTTGGTCTTGTAAACACAGCTCTTTTGAAAGCAAGTGTATCTTATCCATAAATGTTAGTAGATTAAAGGTAAGTCATAGTAGTTTTCATATTAATTAAAAAGACTCTCTAAAGCTTATTTTACCTTGAGACCATTTTCTGTAAAGCAAGTTTGGGGATAAAATAATTATTCTTGAATGAAAAGCATAAATTCTAAAATATGAATTTTTATAAGTACCCAGTGAACTGGTGAATTTTTTTCTTTTATGGTAATGTAATAATCCTTATCAATTTTGTCCCTTCTTAATATTTTCTTGGATTTATATATGTAGATTCATATATATATTCAGCTCTTGCCAGCACAAAATGGTATTTTAGCATGGATTTTCATAGTTATGTCTTTTCAAAATACTGTATTGGCTTTTATTTAAATATGTAGTGGATGGATATTTTGTAACATTATATTAAGTAAACAGTTTATGAATAAAGTAGTGAAATTTTTAAAGAAAATCACTGTACTATAGGTTCTGATTTAAAAAAAAATTTTTAGATGTTTGTTTTTGAGAGAGAGACAGAGACAGAGTATGAGTATGAGTGGGGGAGGGGCAGAGAGGGAGGGAGACACAGAATCTGAAGCGGGCTCCAGGCTCTGAGCTGTCAGCACAGAGCCTGGTGTAGTGCTTGAACTTGTGAACAGTGAGATCATGTAGGTTCTGATTTTTCAAAATATGTTTGATATCACAAGGTGTTTGCATATGATACCTTATTTTCTGTTTTTATAATGAAAATACATGGAGTATATAAATTAGTATGTATATTATTAATGCTTTGATATTCCTATGGCTATTGTTAATTTCTTTGTTAATATTGTTTTTATTTTATCTTTAAAATTTAAGCAAGCCATAATATTCTGCTTTTGTTTATTCTGAAGTTTCTTCCATTTTTTAATTGAAGTATAGTTGACATATAATGTTACATTAGTTTCCAAGTGTACAACAGTGATTCCACAAGTCTATATGTTATGCTATGCTCACCATAAGTGAGCACATCATCTGTCACCATACAACACTATTACAATACCATTGACTCTATTCCCTATGCTGTACCTTTCATCCCGGTGACTTAATTACTTCATAACTGGGAGCCTGTGCCTCCCACTCTCCTTCATCCATTTTGCCTATCAACCGCCCACCCCCAAGGTTTCTTCTTGACTAAATAAAAATGGAAACTCAATGTGGTACCATTTGCAATCTTAACATAAAGCTATTTTTTAAGTTAATGCCCAGTATTTACAACATTTGCACAGTTCCACAGACAGTAGAATTTTTTCCATGACAATTATGGACTAAATGTTTGTGTCCCCCTTAAATTTTATGTGTTGAAGCCCTAACTTTCAGTTGATATTATTTGGAGATAGGGCCTTTAGGGTGTAATTAGGTTAGATGGGGTCATGAGGGTGGGGCCCTCATAATGGGATTAGTACATTTGTAAGCAGAGACCCAAGAGAGATCTCTGTTTCTCTATGTCCTATGAAGACAAAGAGAGTAGGTGGCTCTCTGTGAGCCAGGAAGTGGTCTTTCACTAGTAACAGAATAGGTCAGCATTTTCTTGGAACTCCCAGCCACTAGAACTGTGAAAAAGAAATATCTGTTGTTCAAGCTACTCAGTCTATGAGATTGTTTTACAGCAGCCCAAGCTGACTTGTAGAATACAATGTCTATGTCAGAATTAGTCACCACCTTTGGTATGTTCTGTTTTATATTAGGAATTGTGAGATTAATATCAGATGTGTAAGTAATGGTTCTGTGTTTGAGTTCTCAGTCTTTTCTGAAAGACAGTAAAAAGACATTTATTCCATTTAGAGAACACTGAGGTGCCTCGTGTGTGGTGTGTATAAGTAAAGGAGAGTCACATACTGGGCCTTGCAAAGTCAGACAAGAACTTCATGTGGCTGACCTTCCTTTGTTGAGCAAGAGTGACATGATGAATGGGATGTTTTAAGATGCATAAACTATTTTATTTGAGTTAACTATTTGCTCAGTATAAATGAATCAAATTTCCCAGGCAATATGACTAGTATTCTGAAAAGGTTCATTCATTTCTAGTTGATGAGTTTTTTGATGTTTTATAAATTTATCACTTTTGGTTCAACCTTTCTCTGGAAGGAAATGTAATGGGAATTCACCTATAAACATATTGGGACAAAGGTCCATGAGTTGTATACTGTTGTGTGTATTATAAAATGATATCTGCATTTCTCTTTATATGTAATGGATTTAAAACATCTGTATTTGAATTTCATGACCCTTCCATGCTGCCATTTTAATTTGTGAAGAGCATATTGCATTTTCAGGCAGTCTGTCTTTGAAATTGTGAGCTTAGGGAACAGATAAGTTCAGGACCAATGATTTGGTTTCACCTGGATACAGCTCTTATTTTTTTCTTACTCTCTCATTTATAGTTACCTTTTCACCTGTTGCCTTCATCTTTTTCTATATTCCTGTACTTAAAAAAATGATTCCCTCTTATATATTCAAAATTGGCAGTACAAGAACATGCATATACATTGGTTGAATGGAGCCTAAAATCTAGTTCTGTCATATACTGACGACAGGTAGTAAACACAGCATACGCCTTCTAGACTGTTTTATGTATCGTCTTATTTGACTCTCAAAACAACCCTGTGAAGAAGGTACATTGCTAATCACCATTTTATTGTTGAAGAAGTAGAGGGATTGAGAGTTAAATAACCAGCAAAAATAGTAGAACTAAGGCCTAAGCCCAAATTTAACCTCAAACACTATGCATATTGCTTAGCGAATACTTAATGGAATGAAAGTTGTAAGTTTTAGGACTGTCATAGACTCCTTTCTTCATTGATTATTAACTGCAGTGACTTAGACATTGTATATAAAAGGAAAATTGGCCTTTGTGTAGAGCTAGTAAAATGAACAACAAAAAAAGTTACTTGGAAAGATACTCCAACCTAAAAGAAATGTCAAGGTTGGCCAAAGAACAGAGTGCATTAAAATAATAATAATAATAATTAAAATATGAGAGTCCTTTACTAGGCCTGCTTAGCATGAATTTCCGAGGTTTTCAGAAGACTTCAGAGTAATCTTGAGTGTGGGAACAGGATGCAGAATGAAGCTGCATTCACTCCTCTTCTGCTCCCAACCCAGGATGAGACTGATCATAGCAGTTTTGAGCTTATCCAAGAACCAAGGACACCTTTGTAAATTCCTAAAGATACTTACTTAAACTCACCCTACACCATGACTAATTATGGACATTGGAAAGGGTGAGATAATTGGCTGAGATTGGGGCTTATAAGCAAGAGACTGGTAAGCAAGTAAGTAATGAAAAGTTCAGATCTTCATTGAGCAACATTTGTTAGATTGTTGTCTAGATGAAGCAACAAATGCTCAACAAAAGCATTAATCAATAGATAATTCTGTTTTCCTGTTAGTTGAGAATATTTACTGTGGAAAAAAAGGAAGCACAATACAATGTTTTATTGAAATGAAGATATTTATGCCAGTTATGAAAAAGAGAAAAGCATGATTTTTTACTTTTATTCATATTTATTTTTTTATTTTTATCTGATGCAATGGGCAGTAGGAGACAACTTATGGAAAACTCAGGAAAAGCCATCAAAGACAAAATTTAAGCATAGTTTAAATAAGATAAAATCTAATTTACCAAGTTCAGCCTGTAAATCTGAAATGTCAGTATGTGTGTAACATGTTAATGGCTCAGAATTATAGTAATGACCAGGATTGAAGAGGAAACATTTGTTTATAATTTAAAATGCAAAGTGTGAGGGAAGCTTAATGATGCATTATGTTTAGATAACTGATACTGTGATATAAAACAAAGCCACATTTTTAGAAAGCGGACGTGTTGGCCAAGTGGCTTCTTACAGTTGTAATTCAAGCTCAAATAATACTGCTGTTTTGGTATTTTTAAGCTAAGACTTAATATTTTTATTTGTGAAGTGGGGGCCTGTGACTGTAGTCCATCTGGGCTCCTCTTTGTGCCCTCTATAGGAGTAAAGAAAAGTCTCTTCAGATGCATAATTCTAGTTTGTATGCAATGCTTCCCAGCATAGTGTTGATAGACAACACAGTGACAACACATAACCCTGCTTTGATCTCACATGTAAATCTGTCTTTGGATCATATTCTATCATTTCTTAAACTAAATGAAATAGTATAGTGAAATTTTCTTAAATTCTGTTTTTTTTTTTTGTTTTTAGTTTTTTTTTGTTTTTGTCTTGTTTTGTTTTTTGCCTTTAGAATCACTAGTACAGTTTTATTGTGTTACTAAAAATGATTGGAAAAACCAAAGGTCAGATCCTTTGTGTGGGAGAAAATCCCCCTTATAAGTAATATACCCCATATCTGAAAGGCATAGTAGGCCCCTCTTAAAAATCTGAATTTATGAGAGAGGGAGCCCTGTGACCTTGTTAGGATCTGTTTTTGATCATTTCTTAGGATGAATGCAATTTAGAACTCCCCTGGATTATTCTGCCAGCTATTCAGTTGTTGATGATATTGACTTTTACTTTTAAAATGTCTTTGCTTTGGAAAATTGTTTTTAACAGCCTTCAACCACTTATATTTTGAATTTTTATGTTGTATCACTTTTCATTTGGGACATTAAGTCAAATTCTTGGTAACCATTCTCCACAATCCAATTTATTTTTACCCAAGATCCATTGAATTCAGCTCACTGCCTTTCTGTAAAAGGTTAACCCAATATGTCATGTTATGTTATACTTTCTACTCATGCTATATAAAAGAAAAGTTACTGTGATAAGCAGCCAATAAATTGCATTCAGAATGTTTATTCTTAAAAATTACATTACTATGCTGACATAGATAAACATAATCATTTATCACAATATGGATTGTGAAATAAAAACTAAAATAAATGGACCCATCTTGCCTGTTACCCAGTGTTTTTTTTTTTTTCTTTAAATGTTGGTCACAATAACTACCTTTAAAAAATGTCATCTTCTTATTTATCAGTTTGAATTAATGTATGAGATTAGTAATGGTTCAAGCTTGAATAACTACACAAAAAACCACATTTATTGTATAATAGGAAAGTATTTTCAACTTTTTTTGTATAAAAATGAGGTTATATTTTTAAATGTTGGCTCTTATTAATATGTTATTTTGGCATTATATCATCATAAGGAATAAACCATTTAAAACTCATAGCTCTATTTGGTGTTTGTTATCCAGAAGACAGAGACATCTAAATTGGTAAATTTTGAAGAAATCTCATGTTCATCATGTATAGGAATTACAAAAAATAATCTTCACTTATATTGGGCTAATAAAGTAAGTCCCAGGGATGTTTAATAGAGTGAATACAGCACACAGTGAAACCTGAATGTAGTATTTGGTGATTATTTATTTTCTTACTTGATAGCAGCTTTACTGAGGTATAATTCACATACCACACAATTCACTCATACAAAGTATAGAATTCAAAAGCTGTTAGTATATTGATAGTTGTGTTTCTGTCACCACTGCCAATTTCATCAGCCCAGAAAGAAACCATGTACTCTTTGGCAGTCATTCCATTTCCCCTTAATCCTCCAACCCCTGGTAAGCGCAGCCTACTTTCTGTCTCTATATATTTGCCTATTCTGGACATTATATATAAATGAAATCATATGATATGTGATATTTTGCAACTGGCTTCTTTCAGCATAATATTTCTGTTCATCTATGTTGTTTGTGAATTTCCCCAATTTTTTCTGTTATTGATAAAAATTCCATTATGTTTGGAGAACTACTTCATATGATTTTAAAATTTATTGCGGCTTCTTTTATGGTTTAGCATATGATCTGTCCTAGAGAATGTTTTGGGTACATCTGAGAAGAGTGTGGATTCTGCTGTTCTTGGGTAGAGTATACCACAGATAAAGCTTTGTCTTTGTGTTGAATCTGATACCTGTGCCCTTTGGAAGGCAGATTCTGTTTACTTTTTTTCTTGTGTGGGTCACACAATCCTGTTTTTTTAACGTCTTATAACTTTTTTTATTTATTAAAAATTGAACATTTTAGATAAAATATTGTACAGTTCTGGATAGTAGCCTTTCTCCCCTAAAATGGGGCTTATTGATGTTTGCTTATTTGTTTAGTGACTTGATGCACTATTTTAGGGAACTCTATTTCTCCCAAGATGTGAACCTCTGATTGTATTTGCATAAAGTGAAGTCTTGGGCGTATGCACAATAACTCTGGGATGCTAATGGATGTGAACCTCTGATTGTATTTGCATAAAGTGAAGTCTTGGGCGTATGCACAATAACTCTGGGATGCTAATGGTTTTATCAGGGCTTTATTTGCCTTTTCCCCAATTTTTCTTAAAACTGCCCACCTCTGTTGGTATTACACCCAGCTCTTGGTTTCTACTGATTGCTGTCTGATTGCTCTATTATTTTTGACAATGTCCTGGAATATAAATTACTGCACAGTATGAGTCAATTAAATTTGGGTGCCTTGCAGGAATAGTTTTTGAAGTGAGTCTTTGAGGTTTCTTGTGATCCTAGGGGAGCTGTTCTTAGCTATTTCTTTCCCTGGTTCTCTCTGGTAAACTGTCTGCCTTATGATTTAGTTTATTGCTCTCATGAAGCTATCACCCTCCTCTTAATTGTTTGCCATCAAACTATTTACTGTTTTTGAGAATAGCCATAGGCTTGAACTTCCCCACGTACTAATTCTAATAAAGTCAGTTGTTTTAGGGGGAGCTGCCTGTTCTTATGACTTGCCTCTTCCCCTGCAAAAAAAAAATCCCTGAGTCACAGCTACAGAGCTAGGGGTGGTTTAGTGGCTTGCTTTTCCCAGATTGACACTCCTGTGTTATGAGCAGAACACTGGTATAGGCAGTACCTTCTGATCTCAGTTTGCTTCTCCTGGTATATTAACTCCAAACCTCGAATAAATTAAGGTGAGGGTGATTAGTCCTCCATGTAATTGGCATGTTTGCTGCATGTGCGGTAGAACCTCTGCTCTATGAGTGGGGACTAGGTGAAGCAAGGGAGCTCCTGCCTTCTCAGCTGCACTCTCTGGAGTTTAGTTGCTGCATAGTGGGTTGTGGGGGGGGGGGGGATGGGGGAATGAGAAATGCTAATAGTCTGCCCTTCTCTGGGAAATACCATACACTCAACTGGAAGCTGGGGGCAGATGGACCTTTGTGTTCTTGGTTGCACTCACCTGAGGTAGAATTTCTGTTTACTGAGCTGTGGCATGGTGGAGGGGTGGACAGGCCATTCTTCAAATGCCATAGACCTTCACTGTTTTTACCAATTCTTAGTAGATTTTTCTTGAGCAAATGTTTCTTCATTTGCTATTTGACTTTAGGATGATTTCTGGAGACTTTGAAGGATTCTTATTTTTACTAATTTTTATCAGTTACATTTTGTTGGGGAATTTATCTAAAGAAGTCTTCATGCTATCATTTTGGAAGACCTCTGGTGGTTTTCTTTTAAATACTCTCTTAAGACAGTACTTTGAAATTAATTCTTTATTGAGTTTTTCAGGTGACATTTAATTTATTTGCATACATAGTTAAAAAGGTTTTCTCTTCTGCTTTTGTACGTCACAAAGTCATAGTAAAATATAGTCTTTTTTTAGGTAAATTTGAATATAAGCTTAATACAGAGAAGAACTGAGTTCTAATTCAGTCCCTTTAGCATATTAATTGTGAGATCTCAAATAGGTTACTTAAGCACCTTGAATGTATTTGCTTATCCAAAATTTTGAAATAATAGTAGCTATTATTAAATTAAATTAGGTAATGCATGTGAAAACAATTTGTTAATTCTAAAAACTTAAAATGGGGAGTGTTGTTATTACACGCTCAAATAAAATGCATCTTTTATGATTTCATTCTCATCTAAAAATACTATGTATAAAATTTATCTTAAAGAGTCTTCAGTATGGTTTATGTGATTTTTAAATCCTTCATATTATGATCAATAAGTATTCTTATAAAATCAGTGAGTATATCACCTAGCAAATGATTACTTTAGATAAGCTTATGGTGGAATTACAACAGTAGAAGGAGAAAACAACATGTTCAGTATGAGTCTTTGGAGTGAGTGGTGAGTAATCTTAAAATAAAATTTTGATTTTTTTTATATGCCAACATAGATGTTTATATGTTGTTTATACTGTCTTCAGAGTATCCTGGCTCTAAATCCTCGAACACAAACTCATGCAGCGCTGCGTTCCACTTCAGCCAAGAAAGTAGACAAGAAACATTGGAAAAGAAATACTGATAAAAACTGCTCTGTAAGTACCACTGATAGATTGTTTCACATGGAAAATAATCTCATCCTATACATTGTAAAACAAGATTTTATATATACTTAGAAATACAATTAAATATGTGTAAAGTACAGCTGTAATTTTTTTCATGCTTTAGATATTTTTTATTTGAATAATCTCAAAGATGTTTTTAATTTTACTGCTTGAAAATATATTGAAACAACTAAAAAATTATATGTTTAGTGTGGTACCAAAATTTATTGTCTTAAAAATCCGTAAACCTTCTCTTAAAATTCTTTTGTAAAATCAAAAACACAAGGAACAATAAGTGTTGGTGAGGCCGTGGAGAAAAAGGAACTCTCTTACACTATTGGTGGAATGCAAACTGGTGCAGCCACTGTGGAAAATAGTATGGAGGTTCCTCAAAAAATTAAAAATAAAATTACTATATGATCCAGTAATTCCTACTGGGTATTTACCCAAAGAATACAAAAACACTAATTTGAAAAGACACATGCACCCCTATGTTTGTTGCTGTATTATTTACAATAGTCAAACTATGGAAGCCCCCCTCTCCAGGTGTCCACTGATAGAGGAGTGGATAAAGATGATGTAGTGTGTGTGTGTGTGTGTGTGTGTATACACACACATACACACATATATACATATACATACATATATATACATATACATACATGTACATATATACACATACATACATGTACATATACATATATATATATATATATACATACACACAATGGAATATAGAGAGTATAATGCTAAGCAAATAAGTCAGAGAAAGAGAAAGGCCATGTGATCTCACTCATATGTGGAATTTAAGAAAAAACAAATAATCAAAAGAAGAAAAAAGAAGCACATTAAGAAACAGATTTTTAACTATAGAGAACAAACTGATGGTTACCACAGAGGAAGTGGGTGAGGGGAATGGGTGAAATAGGTGTTGGGGATTTAAGAGTACAATTATTATGATGAAAAAAATTAAATTAAAATCCTTGAAAATTGTTTTGTATAACAATAAAATGATACAGAAGAGTTTCCATATTACAGATATAATTTAGCTGAAGAAGAGTACACTGGCATATACAAGCTATTGTATGATGTGGTTTTGGGGAACATATGAGCAACATTTGGGGAATACTATAAACATTTAATATTTCCAAGTGAAGTACAGGAGAAAAATGTCTGAGATTACTGATTGCTGAAATGTTATTTAACTGATTCTATGAGGTTATCACAGGGCTGACACTTTGAGGCCATAAATGGGGATTAAGTACAAACTCGAAGGCAATATTTAAAATACGACTTTAGGGGGCATACCTTTTTAAAATTGGAAATCAATTTCCTTTTTACCCAATTTCCCAAAATTGGTTTCCCCCAAATGAGTTTTCTCAAATCATTTATTGAAACAATTATTTGTATTAGCTTATTTAACATTGGCTTCTTTGGTGCTTTGCTTATACTGTCTAATATAACGATTTTAGTTTATGTACTTCTTCCTTCCTTACATGTGAACTCTTTGATGATGGAAATTGAGGGTATGTGCTCATTGTGTATGTATTCATCTGATTCAAAAATTTTTGTCATTGGACATCCAGGAAAGGTTTTTGAATGAAAAGAAGAAATAGAAATACAAAGAAATGATGTGACTTGAGATGATTATGTAGCCACTTAATAGCAAAGTTAGGTTGGAGTTCAGTTTTCCTTGTACCAGTTTGGTGAATTTGCTTTCTAATATCATGAGGTCTCTGGAAGAAGACGAGTGTGGTCTAAATTATATCAAAGGATATACTGACTCTAAGATCTTATATTACAGTGTGAATAATTGCAGGGCACTGAAAAAAGAGTCATGTAAATTTCAAATGTAGAAAGCCCTTCAAGATTATCAAGTCTAAATCATTTTAAAGGTATGAGAACTTTGACCCTGATAAGTTAAATGACTTCTCTAAGGTCTCATTTATATATTATTAAACTATTTATGGTCAGAGTTCTATTTAGAAAGAGAGGCTTTCTTATCATTTTATTATTATTTTATGAAATTAGCATTTTATTCCAAAATGTTATCCTGTAAATTGAGTGTCTCATTTTATCAGATTTTTTAATAATTGGTAAAGATGCAGTGAGGTGGGTCTTCTCCATTAAATGTATTGGCACAAATGCTGAGAGAAGCAATTTGACAGTATTTTTGGCAATATTCATCAACACCTGTCTTAGTTTGCTAGGGCTGCCATAACCAAGTACCATTGACTGGGTGGCCTAAAGAACAGAAATTCTCAATGTTGTGGAGGCTAGGAATCTGAGATCAAGGTGTCAGCAGGGTTGTTTTCTTCTGAGTCCTCTGTCTTGGTTTTCCCTTGTGTCTTTGTTATAGTCTTCCCTCTGTGTGTGCCTGTATCCAAATTTCCTCTTCTAATGACACTAATACTAGATTAGGGCCCCCTCTTAATGACTTCATTTTAATTCAGTCATCTCTGTAAAGACTGTCTCCAAATACAATTACATTCTCAGGTACTAGGGGTTAGGACTCTAGCATATAAATTTGTGGGGTATATAGTTCAGTCCATAACAATATCTTTAAATTATCAAACACTTACATCCAATAATTTATCTTGTAGTAAACTATCCTAAACAAAGAATTAGGAATGTAGATAAAGAATTAAGTAGAAAGAAGCTTTTCCCAACATTATTTATTTGGTAGAGAAAAATGTGGGGAAAACCCACTGAATTCCAAGCATTGAGTTGTGGTTAAATAAATCAGGGCAGATCCATTCAGCAGTAAGTTGTGCAATCATGGAAATTATTTTTAAAATAATTATCTGGAAAAATACTTACAATATATATTATAAGGAAAAGGCATGAAACATTATATTTAAGAATGATTGTGTGCACTTATACACACGTATTCACCTAGACATATATTCACAAAGAAAAAAAGAAAATATAATGGAATGTTAATAGTGATTACCTTTGTTTTCTTCGCACTTTTGTATATTTCAAGTTTTATATAATCAAGTAGTAGAAAAATGAAAGCTTTAAATTCATGTTAAAATAATCTTAATCTATAAGATCAGATTTATTGCTCTGGATGTATACCATTTTGAAAATTCTATTTGACACACCTATATTAACAAAACACAGTGAAATTCATTCCCAAAGTGCAAATACGGAGCGAAGTTTGAAAGTTATTCTCAGTGCAGTTAAAGAATGTGGCTCCTTTCCTTTTCATTATTGTTCTTATGTGTTTGCATGAAGAATTGATTAAAAGTATAACCAAAAGATTCTTTTCTTTTCTTTTCTTTTCTTTTTTTCTTTTCTTTTCTTTTCTTTTCTTTTCTTTTCTTTTCTTTTTTTATTATTTTAGAGAGAGAGAGTGAGGGGGGAGAGGGACAGAAGGAGAGAGAGAGAATCTTAAGCAGACTCCATGCTCAGTGTGGAGTTCAACATGGTGCTCCATCCCATGACCCTGAGTTCATGACCTAAGCCAAAACCAAGAGTCAGATGCTCAACTGACTGAGCCACCCAGGTGCCCCTAATATATTTTTACTTTACAAATTTTCATATTTGTGTTTTATAATCACTCCTCTAAATTCAAAAGCCTTATATGTATATAAACAAACATGAGACTTTGAAAGGTAGAGAGAAGACCAAGTAGCTAGAGAAATGGAACCTAAAGAATGAAATAGTGGTGAGTTCCTAGGGTTTTCCTTTTTCTGCATTTTTCCCAGTCTTGGGGGAGCACCTGACTGGCATGAGAATCTTAATCTTGAGGTCATGAGTTGAAGCCCCATATTGGGTATAGAGCTTACTTAAATTAATTAAATAATTAAAAATAAAACTAAATAAAAAACATGTGTCTTGGAAAAACTAGAAATCCTAAAATAAATGAAGAAAATGAAGAAATATCTCAGTCTTGGGACTAAAGAATTTAGAGAACTGGTAACACTAACTTCACACACACATGCACATGCACACACACACACACACACACACACACACAAATCCTAACAAAAGTCTGCTCTCTCTAGCCAAATTACCAGGGAAAAAACAGCCTAGCAAGACAGAAAACCTTCAGACCGTAAGTTGTCTACTCTACCCAAACACATCAAGAAAAACTGTGGCCCTATCCCTATGTATTCCATAAAGGCTGAGAAGAGAGCCTAGACTTCCATTCTGTAATGAGATAATGAGATGCCCACACACCTCTGCTGGGTGAAAGAATAGGGAGCCAGTACTTTCATCCCCATTAGCTAGCCAGTAACTGAAAGGGCCCACATCCCCACTTACCCTCTGTGATGTCAACGACTTCTCTCACTTTCCAGAGGAAGAAAAGAAAGAGGGCAGGGCTGAAAAATACTCAAAAAGGAAATAATGACTAAAACCTTTCCAAATTGGGAAAGAGACATAAACCTACAAATTCAAAAAACCTGTGTGAAACCCAAAGAAAACCATAGTAAGATATGTCATAATTGAATTTCTGAAAACTAAAGACGAAGACAGTATCCTGAAGGAAGCTAGCCCACTTGCTTCAAGACAGGGACAACTCTCGTGGGCTGTTATGCTCCTAAGCCTTGCTCTATTGCTTTGGCTATGACTAGAAGGTACCACTGACTGCGTCCTTGCTTTGAAAGTTTCCCTCCTTCCTACCCTGCTTTATGCCTCTTGTACTTTTCCTGAATAGCCCTCGCTCCATAAATCACCTGCACCCAAATCCCTGTTTCAAATTTGCTTTTAGGAAAAATGAATTGAAATTGGTAAACAAAGGGTGAAATCTTGGCTTGCATCAGCAGCGCTTGATACAGCGTCACTCTCTTGTTCCTAAAATATTTTTTTTCACTTGGCGTATAGAACATCAAACTCCTTGGTTTTCTTCTTTCATTATTAGCATCTCCTTGGCTTCATTGTTGGTTATTCCTCATCTTCTCACCCCTAAATATTAGAATGCTCAGAGCTTAGATCTTTCTCTCTCTCTGTAAGGCTTATTATGTTGGTGGTCTCATTTTTCTCTCCTCACTTTAATTTCTGTCTATATCCAAATCTTGTTACCTCTTACCTCCTTCACCACTATCAACCTTTCTAAGCCAGCACCATTATCTCTCATCTCTCATCTGGTTTATTTCAATAGCCTTGAAATAGTTTCCATGCTTATGCCTTTCCTGGTAGAATCTTTAATTAATATACACAAACCTGTTTAAAATTCCTGTGTTCAGAATCTTTCAGTGGTTTTACAGCTCACTTGGAGTTTTCACAATTTCCTTTGTACAATTGTCACTTCAGCAAGGCCTTCTCCGGCCACTCTATTTAAAACTCTAACCTGCCCCCCTTTTGAGCTCCCCTTAGACTTCTCTGCTTAATTTTTCTTCTAGCACTCATCACTGATATACTGTTTTTTACTTGCTAATTTTGTTTATTTTCTGCCCTTTTCTGCTGGAATATAAAGTGTAGGAGGGCAGGGATTTTTGTGTTTTGTTCATCATGTGTTCCGTTGCATAAGCTGTGTTCCCAGCTTCTAGAATAGTTGGTGCTCAGTAAATATCTGCCGAATGAATGCATGAATGAATAGGATCCTTTTGTCACATATTATTTATATACTGGACATAAGGATTACATATTTTCTTATATAGTGCTATACAGTTTCCAGAGTACCTTTGCATATTACATTTGTTTTTTACCATAATGTAAATAGACAATTCAGATTTGTCTCCTTGTTTTACTGATGAGGACTATGCTGAAAATGTTAAATGATTTACTTAAGCATATTAAAATTACTCAGTGTTGCAGTCAGATCTAGAAATCAGGTCATCTGGGTCTAGTACATCCTTTTTAGTATATCACCTGGCTTCCTGAGAAAAGGCAAGTAAGATTATTAGAAAATAGAATCATCAGAATTAAGGAAAAGATAGATTGTATTGGTTGTCACATCTTTTTTACCAGTAATCTTAATATCATTTCTGAAGATAGCCAAAGAGATCATTTTCAGCTAACTTCCCGACCACCAAATACAAAGGTTTTATTTATTTATGCTTTTTTTAATTTACTATTTTGCTTTGGCTTTATAATTTTCTGTTTTGATTTAGTTCAGATAATCACTGACTTACCACTCTTTGCATATGTGCATTAGGGTTGTGGGTTGGGTCTCTTTGAATTCCCAGGGAAGAAGTTTCTCTTGAGCCATTGTATTACCTTCTGTTCATATCTGGTTATCTTTGTCCATTTTGGTTCTGGAAACAACCATATTTCAGGCACTGTATTGAATGCCATTCAAAGATGAATAAATTACAAATTCCAGTCTGAAATTGTTTATTAAAATAGGTGCAAATTTAGTTTTAACAAACAAATTTATAGGCTTCTTAGAAGATAGGCATTTGTTTGACCTGTAAAAGTGCTCTGCGAATGGCAGTTCTGAAATTTTTTACCCAGGAATTTCTTCCCTTGGCAGTTTGATACCATTCTAGTACTAATTGGAAATTCTGAATTCAGTAGGGGATTTAAACTGGCAAATGTGTTTATACTGGTTAATGAAGCACGAAGCAGTTATTTCCAGTATCTTTTAAGCAGGTGTTCCATAACTGCTGTTTATTTTTGCCATTTTTGAAAATGCTGAACTGTCGTAATTGCATAAATATTTTGCACTCATTTTCCATTAGCAATATTTGAAGACCTGAAAATGTTACAAATCAGAAAACTGGGTGAAAATAAAAAGAGAAGGTAGTTGAAGACATCCAATATTAGACATTTTTAAGAACTTTAGCTACTTTGTTTTAAACATGTGACTCATAGTAAGTGCTCACAGTAAAAAAATAATAATAAGCCATAGTATATAGTAAGAATTTGCTAATTGCAAATCTGTCTAAAGTGCTTTTAATGAACTAGCTCATTTAATCCTCAGAGCCATCCTATGAGGAGGGTATTGTATTTTATTTCCATTCACAGATAAGGGAACTGAAGCACAGGGAAATTTAAGAAACCTGTCCAGGATTCCACTAGTGCATGGTGGAACCAGAGGTTGCACTCATGTAATCTGGCACCAGATCTTTTTAAGTAAAATTGTTTGAATAAGTAAATAAAAATAAATCATTGACTTTTTTTTTCATTCTAGGAAATGACTACAGTAATGTGTAGGTTTTGATAAATCATTATTTTTTTCCTGGATGAGGTTCCCAGTTTTAGTCACTACTTTTTGTTTTTGCATTCATTGCCTGTTTATAAAATGGGCCAGCCATTGTGCCACTTACCACAGTAGAATGAAGATGAATTTGATTGGCATAGGCCTTGCCAAGAAGGTCTCACATTCTTTTGAAGAAGACAGAAATATCAATAAATAACAATAGTACTCTTTCAAAGGAAGAACTATTAAGGAGTTTTAATTATCAGTGTAATTCAGTCAAATTTGCCTTTGGCTGAATTAGTCTAACTTTCATAGGGGAAGATGGATTTAATAAGGAAAATGGGAGGTAAAATTCAGACTTGTGTAGAAGGCTAGAAGACAATAGAATATGGGGCAGTGGGTATGTAGGAGAGAAGATAAATTTGAATGTATTTAGGATTATGTCAGTTTGCTTGGGCTACTATAGCAAAAAATACCATAGACTGGATGGCTTAAACAACAAACATTTATTTCTGATGCTTCTGTGGGCTGGGAGGTCCAAGATCAGGGCATTGGCAGATTTGGTGTCTGGTGAGGGCCTGCTTCCAGGTTCGTGAATGGCCGTTTTCTTGCTGTGTCTTCAAATAGCAGAAGAGATGAGAGCGTTCCTGAGTACCTTTCATAAGGGCACTAATCCCATTCATGAGGACTCAGCTTTCATGACCTAATCACCTCCTATCTCATAATATCATCACATTGGGTGTTAGGATTCCAATATATGAATTTTGAGGGGACACAAATATTCAGTCCGTAACAGGAGGTAAAATAAATATGACTTGAGAGTTTATGTGTACATTTAGTTGTTTATAAGATAAAACTGAGGAGAATAATGAATTCAGTTTGTGATCTTTTGTTTCTTGTACCTGGGTATATCCTATTTAGTTCAAAAGTTGTAGCTCAGTAAAGGAGTCAGGAATGAAGGTGAAAAGTTTTGAGTCATCAGAGTATATGTGGGTATAAAGCCTGTAGATAGAGTTTCCCAGGAAGTATAGAGAGTGGGAAGAGTTTGGAATTTAGATCTTTGAGAACTGTGGGTGGGATTAGGAGAGACAAGTGAGGTACTGGCTTGAGGTACAAAATGTAAGGGACACTGAAAGACTCAGTAAACAAGATAAATAATCCAAGAATATGTAAAACATGTATATAAAACCATACCTCTTTCCTTTTGCCTCAGGCTGCAGTGTGGCTTAGCATGACACTGAATACCAGCATGGCAAGGGCAGGCAGAGATGAGAATTTATCTAAGAAACACCATGTGGGGTGAGATGAGAGCCATGAAAGAAGTGAGAGAGTTCCTACAAGGAAGGACAGGTCATTGTGCTTTTCTTCTAATACATGATTTCCAAATGTGGTTATTTTTTGTACTTTGGAAATTATCCTTATGATTTGCTTTATGTGCTGGGGTCCATTTTTCCTTCTCAAGCTTACATGACTATTAAGGAATAAAATCTACATAGTTAATAATCACTCAACCTCATTCAGAAAAGGAAGGTGGAATTATTCTTGCTTTGATAACCCAGCTACCTGACTCTGTTAACTTGACATAGAATGCAGGTCCCAATGTTGACATATAGCAAATTCACAATATGAATTCCTTTTTTTAAGCTCCAAAGTTAAATGAATTTTTGACCACATTCACAGTAAGAAAGTAATTCCTGTTCTACTCTCTCCTCTTCTTACACCATATTTTAAAACAACTTCTCAAGCTTGAGCTTGCTTTCCTGATTGCTGACAATAGCATTCTTCTGAAAATAGACTCAGTGCCTGAAGGGGTTTCTGAAATAAAAAAAAATAAAAATAAAATAACCCAAACCAAGATTCTTTGCCTTCTTCTTTGCCTTCTTCAATAAGTGAAAAATGCATTGTATAGAGAACACAAGTATCAGACTAGAAACTCAGGCATACAGGAAATATAACCTCCTTTAGTTTTCTGTAACCAAACTTAAATTCTATTTTGAGCTTTTCTAAGAATAGAAACTTAGTCATTGTCACTTTTAGAATTTTTACCCCTCTGCTCCCCCTGCCCCTCCGTATTTCTCTGGGCTAACATCTGACTTCCCTGGGATTTGGTGACAAGTGTGGTAGATGTGGTGAGCCCAGCTGATTCTTCATTATGTTTCCTTTACTAACCATCATGGGGGATGTAGAATTATCCCTCATTCCCTTTCATGAGATCCCTTTTTGTTCCCTGCCTCTGTACTACTTTTAAGCCACTCGTGAATACATGACAGTCATTCAGCATTGGGGCTCAGGAAACTTCCATAGTTCAGTCACCTCTTCCCGGGGCTTCATCTGATAGGTTCTCGAGCTCATGATTTCCATGTGCATGACTAGTTATTTGCCAGCCTGAGTACCTTGGCAATGATCTTTTTTTCTGTGAATCTACCAATATTTCTGGGCCCCTCCTTTTTTTATGTATCCTCATCTTATCTTTCCATTCTTAAAATATTTATATAGTTTAGATGGGAAGGTAGGAGTGGAGAAGAAAATTTACTTTTAACTCATTACTCATTTCCTCTTAAATCCATTGTCAATCACTCAAGTTCTTTCAGATTCCTTGAAAATCTGACTTCTGAAATCTTAAATCTCACAGAAGCTCTCTTGGTCTTATTGCTTTCTGTTGTTACATCTTTTTCTTCAAGAAATGAAAACTAGTGGCCTCTCTGCGTAACATGTGCACATTTTAGGAGGAAGGAGAAGGAATTATAGTAAAACTTCCCCATCCCATAAAGTCTGATTTTGAATTTGGATCTAACAGAATTCATGATCATCTCCTATTCTCCATCCAGCAGGTTCTCAAATGAGGTGTGTTGGGAGTGGGGAGAGAAGGTGGAGTAAGTTTCTATTTTGGGTCAGAGAAAGTAAGGAAGAAGGGTTAAGACAGGCAAGGCCAGTTAGAACTCCATTTTGGGAAACTGAGATAGTACTTGCAAGACCGTGAAAATGAGTACCTCCTTAAATTTTGTGCCATGGATGCCTCACTTACCTCACTGTGTACTGGTCCTGATAACAGCTGCCAATCAAAGGGCTTACACTGTCCTGGGGATACCAGCCTGTCAGGACCTGGAGATGTCCTTATGAATGTTTAAACTTGGGTAGCAACTGGCGATCTGCCATAGGGACTCATGGATTTGGATGGCACTGGTGGTCCCAGAACTCCAGGCTAGCTGACTGAGTAGGTTTCTCTGGTCATTACATTAACTTCCTAATGCTACCACACATTAGGTATTACTGGAGATTTGGAATCATTAATCTGACACTGTTTTATTGTTTATATTTTAAGGACAATTACCCTGCTAAATGTATTGAGCACATTGTAATGAATTAGAAAAAATAAGTTTGTTTTAAAATAAGAATATTTTGGGGCGCCTGGGTGGCGCAGTCGGTTAAGCGTCTGACTTCAGCCAGGTCACGATCTCGCGGTCCGGGAGTTCGAGCCCCGCGTCGGGCTCTGGGCTGATGGCTCAGAGCCTGGAGCCTGTTTCCGATTCTGTGTCTCCCTCTCTCTCTGCCCCTCCCCCGTTCATGCTCTGTCTCTCTCTGTCCCAAAAATAAATAAACATTGAAAAAAAAATAAATAAAAATAAAATAAGAATATTTTAAGTGGTCTTTATTGGAAAGTCTCTTCCATACCTCTAACAAAGATTAGAAGACATCACTGTATAAGTTTAGTAATTAATTTTGTGTGTATATGTTAGAATAGACATTGATTTGAAGAAACTGATCCTTTAAAAAAATGCAAGTTTAAAGTTCAGCACAAGGAAAAATTTTATAGAGAGAAAAATATACTGTGACATTTGATTGAAAATCCTTTGTCAAAGTATAAAAAATTTAAGTAGAATAGGGATTCTGAGCCTAAAATCTTGCTTTGTGGTAATTTAGACATATGTAGACCTTATAATTTTGGAATTGAGGTGGTTCTTCTGACACATAACCAGTAATTATTTTAAAATAGTAGCCTGTTGCTTATAGGAAGGCATTTTTGCTGTAAGTGTTAAAATCTAGTTATGGATTTAAAAAGATTTTTGGGCAATCTCAGTTTCTTTAAGAATACAAAGTATACCCTGAATCAGTAATTAAAATATGATCATTGATTAATTTTCATTGTCTATATATGAACTATGAACTATGAAAAGTATCTCCTGAACATTGTTAGACATTAATCCAATGGTTGGAAAAAAGTTACTTTTCATAGGTGAACCCTCTTAAAGAATTAATGTGGGGCACCTGGGTGGCTTAGTCAGTTGAGCATCTGACTCTTGATTTGGGCTCAGGTCATGATCTCATGGTCTTTGGGATCAAGCCCCATGTCAGACTCTGCACTGACATTAAACATTAAAATAAATAAACATTAAAAGAAGAATTAATGTGTCACATTTTCTATATCTTTACTACAATACAGGAGATCAGTTATTCTGCCTAATTTTAAGAGTCACATAGTATAAGTATTTCATGGAATCTGCCTTGTATGGTTTCATTAATTATGAAGTATTAATGGCAGACCTACTATGTGTCTGTCACTGTGAAAAGTGGTAGGGAAAGGGAGAAACCCTTTTCTTGTCCTGACAACTTACAGTCTTTCTCACAGGCATTAAAGTCATTCACAATCAGGTGTTGCCTGTGCAGGCAACCATGGGAGTTATAGCTAAAGTATAGAATTCAGTATCAGGATTCAAGCTTGGCCTCCCTGAGGAAGCAGAATTGAAGTTGAAAATACAGATGGAGGAGGGAAAGACAAAGAAGAGGGTTCCCACCAGAATGGAAAACACATATTGGGAAGACTTGAGTACCTGAACCTCAGGTACTGAAACAGTTTGAGTCTGCAGGGCTGAAGCATAGAATGTGAGGCTAAGTGTGAAGTGATGAGACAGAAGAGGTCAGCAAGGACTGGTACAAGTAACAATAGCACTGATAATGTTGAAGAGGATATTAATGATTACATGTTTTGCAAAGTTCTATAATCTGGTTATTTCATTAAGAGAAGTGCATGTCATCTCATTAAGAAAGCAGTCTTTACTACATGCTGTAATCTACTGTGATGAAAGTGGGCAGGGCCAAGGCATCATGTTGAGTTTTATCACATATTGGGTTCTCTCTCTGTGTGTATGTATTTTCTTGGTGTTGCATTCCACACATAGACCAGTATTGCCAGAGATTTAGTCTCCAGGCAGAAATATGTAATAAAATGTTAATTGACTAAAAAGAAGAAAAGTGTTAACTTTTGATTTCCTTAGGCTGTAACAGCAGAGTTTTGCTTTAATTATTTATTTCAGACTGATCACAGCTTTCTCCATGTCCATGTGACACACAAATTAAACTCATTTGTAATTGTCAGCCATCAGCCCTCTTTTATTTTGCTCTTTAGTTTGAAATTTTATAATGGTTAAGTGGCATTTTTTTAAATACCAATTTTATTGTTAATTAGAGTGGAATGTAGTTATCTAGTCAGGGTTTAAGTTGAATTGGAAAAAAAAAAAAAACACTTCCCTGAGTATAAGGTGTGTTTCTTTAGCTTTGTTAGCAAAAAGAAAGAAAACTTTGTCTTGTAAGTTAGCTTCCTTATCATTGAGGGTTCTTTTTTTCTTATGAGAAGACAGTGGAACCAGAAGGGATGACCTATCAGCAGAAAGGTTGGTTAAGAGTGAGCTGCAGAGACAAACTAATTGGTTTCAGTTATTCTGCCATTTACTAGCTGTGTGACCTTAAGTAAATTCCTTGATTTCTTCCTGCCTCCATTTCCTCTTCTGTCAAATGAGGATAATAATAGAAAATACCCGATATACTTGCTGTTGGGATTAAATGAGTCAATTTGCATAGTACAGTACAACAGTACCTGGCATATATATTCCTCAACAAGTGTTATTGATTATCATTATTAACATTGAAGCGTTGATGCTCCCTGGTCTGTTTCTGCTACTACACATGTAGGTCCATCATGACAGTGGATGCAGAACAGCATAACTAAATATGGAAAGAACATGGAGAGATAATGAACAGGAAGATATTAAGAACAGTAATGAAAAACAGAGCATTTCCTATATTGCCCAGAAATTTCCTGGCAGCATATTGTGTGTGTGTTGCAGGGGGTGGGAGTGTGAGAGAAAGACACATAGAAAGAGATAGGGAGAAACAGAAAGAGACGCCAGCTATTTTGGACACTGACTAATATATGCATGAAGTAAGAATGAATTATCTTCCTGTGAATTTTTTTTGCCACATTTTCCCTTTTCCAAAAAGCCTTCAACATGATGCCTTGTCCCTGCCCACTTTCATCACAGTCTGCAGGTCTGCATTGACTTGGGGCCTTTACCCTGTCTGATTCTCCCTTAGGTGAGCCCCTGTAGGGTACTAAGTGCTAACCTAAAAAAACACCCCCTCTCTTAGAATGGCTTGAAAATGAAATGTTTTCTCTCAGTGTTGACAAGGAAGTTTCTTTTTCGAGAAGTTGTTCATATGAATTGCATATTAATCTAAGAATATTGAGAAGGGATCCAAAAGATCTGGAACCAAACTGATTTGTTTACACAGAAATTCTTTGGATAGTCATAATATTAAACTGGAATTGTATGATGTATTGTAGGTCAATAAGTACTATATAATAAAGCAGATGTGTGTTAAGACTATGTCTATAAAAACAGAATATGTATATTTTAAAAGATATTAATGAAGCGTATTACTGTATTTGCAAATAAGAAATATCTTTGCATATGGGAAAATAGAGTGCTCTGAACAAAAGAAATCAGCTAAATTGTCTTTAGAGCCTAATAGTATATTTTACCTTTGCAAAACATTTATTTGGTGCTCATAGCAAATAAATATGCGAGTTTTGCTGTTTTCCGAATGGGCATACAATGGCAGCTGTCGTTCTAATCGTTCCCCTATTCAAACACTAATCGGTGGAACCTACGTAGAATGCTAGACGACTGAATAGGTAGACAATGGCAGCAGCGTTTTTAATCACAGTTCTATTCAGTCACTAATCGGAGTGATGATTAAGGGACATTAGAGGGAGCACTTTGACATCTGATCCTTTGAACTGATGTCTTTGCAGGCTGTACTCCATAGAGCTCACTTGGACAGACTTGATTTCCTTATATAAAGTGCTGTGATTTGCAATGTGGGAAATATTACATTAGAGCCTATTGAAATGATTAGGAATTGAGGAGCTTTTCTTTCTGTAAGGATTTGGTGTATGCTGTATACTCACAAAACTCAGAACATTAATGTTTCGTATATTACTCTGAGTATCAGGGACCATAGAAAAATAGCATGAAAAAGACTCTCTTACAGTCACACACTTAAAATTGAGTATGAATGGAAAATATGGAACTCTGGTCTCGTAGTCCTCAATTATGGAAGTTTATGAATTTAAAAATATGTGGATTTTCATATAATCCAATCAAGCTCAGCACATCCTAACTGCATTGCATTTTTTATTTTCTTTAAACCAGAGTATTTTTAGTGTTATGTCTCTAGAGTTGCATTAACAACCAAAAAAAATGTACCATGCAGAGGTTGTGATCATGCTTTGGATTCAGTAGTTTTTAATAATACAGGATGAATTTTTTCTCTTTTTTTTCTCTCAGAATTTTTAATATCAATTTAGATATTACTAACCTGTTCTCCAGAACATTTCATGAGAATATCCTGAAAACATTAATTAATCTATGTAACATTTACAGATTGACTCAGTGCTTAAAATTTCAACATCAGCATTTGAATGTATAACTCCAAATATCTGTTTGTCTCTATTTATCTTTATAATGTATTTCAATAATGTATAGTACATAGGAGGAAAAAAAAACTTTTCCTCTACCCCTTAGTTTAGCTAATGAGAATTATGAATTAAACTGGCAAAAGCCATTAATAGAAGAAAAGGCATATACATTTTGGTTAACATTGATATTTTATTTTTATGTGCATTGGAGACCTTCATAGAAAAGAAGTGGAGACCCGAAGAAGCAGTTAGACTTATCGGCCCTATATGCCATTTTAACAGTGGATGATAAATTGTGGAGACGTGGCAAGGCAAAGAAAAAGGGGTTTGGGTATCTCACGGTGGTTAATTGTGGAAAGGTGACTATATGGGGGGAAACTAATAGAAAATAAGAGTTATTTTAGTAAGGTTTTTGTGCATCTCAGTACTGACTTTCTGTCTACAGTGATCATGGTTTTTCTGGTACAGGAGAGGAAAGGAGTAACATTTTCACAAAGGAATATTCATGCCCTGCTTTTAGGCAGATAGCTGGGGAGAGGGCAAAGAACTCTGTGTTTGCCTTCTCCTAATCACCTTCAGCTCAAAATGATATTTATACTGAAGTGGTATATTTTAGGGTAAGCATATTCTCATTCCCTTCATGTGCAACCTGTTAGGATTGAGTTCTCTATTTTTTATGTTCCTTAGTTTTAAGATTCTTTACTACAAGAAACAAAGGTTTTATTATAAATTCTGGGATAAATAATGACAGTGGTGTATACTTTTGAGGGTATCTGCCCCTTCAAATTCACAGGTGTGTAGGTATGGGCTCGTGAAGCTCTATTTGTACCACCTGACTCAGACCTCAAATCTGGTGACCTGAATCTAATTGAGAAAACTGACCACAGCCAGGAGAAGCAGATTCTGTCCTAGAAGTCTGGGATAAAAGATTTTATTTCATTCTGAGCTGTTTTAGCAGGAAACAAACAAACAAAAAATTGAAACCTGGGTGTTGGCAGGGTGGCCATCTTCTACCTGCCATGTATAATAAAAAGAAAAAAAAAAAGCCAGTTTGAAGAAAGAGAAGAGAGAGATAGATGTAGACAAAAAACTGCCTGGGTTACCCATGGTTTTTTATAAGGAGAGTTCTGCAACTTTTGTGAGATACTCTTATATCCAGATATAGTCTCCCTTTTTTTGGCTTAAACTATCTAAAACAGGTTTTAGATATAAACAACCAAAAAATCCTAAGAAGCACAGTGGCATATTTCAAATTCTAATGACTTAGAAAAAAAAAAAGATGTTTATTTTTAGGGACTATGGTAAAATTATAATTATTTTTAGGGAATATGGTAAAATATAATTAAGTAGGAAAAGGAGAATGGACTAAGGAATAAGAATAGTTAAATTTTATATGGTGAGAGACAGTAGAGTATAATGTAATCAGCTGCTTCTTAGAGACAGGCTGCCTGGGTGCAAATCATGTCTTTGCATTTACTAACTTGACCTTGGGTACAGTTCTTTACCTCTGTCAGGTAGCTCCAATTCCTTCAATGAAAATGGATATAGTAGTAATCATGGCAATATAATTAAATTATTTTGAGGATTAAATTCACTAATGCATTTAGAGAGGGCATAATACAAGTCTTTGCACATGGTAAATGCTCACGAAATGGTATTATTTTATTAAATTTTTCCTTGAATGTGGGGAATGTCTCATGGTTCAGATGATAAAGCATTTGTCTAGGATTTCTTTGAAGAATTTTACATCATTTAGTAATAATTTACAAATATTAAATGTTAATTAAAGTGATACTATTCTATTTTTTCAAATGCTGTATACTTTTACTTTTAGTATTTGGTAAACAAATCCAGGTTCATATATCTATGTGACTTTCATGATTAAGTAGAGTCTTTATCATAGGGTCTCTAAGTTTTTGTTTGTTTTTTTTTATTCTGTAAAAGACAGAACTCAGATACAGTAATTTTAGTTTGTTTGCATGTTACACGTAGTAAGTCTAGTTGGTTACTTTGGATTCCTTCCATTTACTTTTCTCTCTGACTCCAGTAGGAATACAGATAGTATTTATGGTATGACTTTGCCCTTATGGTCTATTGGTTTACTTGTTTTTATCAGTTTGTTTTTAGATTTGTTATATTTTATTTTAAATTATCTCTCACATTGGGAGGCATCTTTGAGCTCTCTGAGTAGACACCATGAACAAAGCTTATCCTCCCAAGTTGAAAAGATTTATGGACAAGAAATTATCATTGAAATTAAATGGTAGCAGACATGTCCAAGGAATATTGCGGGAGTTCAATCCCTTTATGAACCTGGTGATAGATGAATGTGGGGAGATGGCAACCAGTGGGCAACAGAACAATATTTGAGTGGTGGTAACTTGAGGAAATAGTATCATTAGAAGCCTTGGAATGAGTATAAACAATGGGTGTGTTCATCGGAAGAAATCAACTGCTTCCACATGTCCCTTCTCCATACCACCTGTTTTGCTATAATATAAAACTTAGGTCATACATTTTCATAAAAAACTTTTTTGTTAAAAAAACTTTTGTAATAGAAAATTATTTCTCATGTTTTTGAGAATTGAAATTTATACTATTATCTTTACCTATCTATCTTTTTATCCTTATCTCTAGGTCTTAATCTACATGCCTTCTTTTTCTCTGTGGTCCTTTCTGGCTTTACAGCTAGCCATTTTGTAAACTACAATCAACAAGCAATATGCCCAAATTATTTCCTCCATGGAACTGCCTAAGAAAGTTTGGCAGTGTTGCTGTTTTCTTGCACATATTTAGAATAAATTTTCTAAACTCTCGTTACATTTTGATTTAATAGAGGAGGATTTATAAAAAGGGAATGAAAGAAAGAGGGCCTATGGGTCCAGCAAGGAGAACAGAGGTTTGAATGTAGAATATGCTTGGTATTTTGGGGAGGCAAAGAGCAAATAGATAATTCAGGTTTAAGGAGGGATTCCTGTCTGAGAGCAGTAGAAAGAGTTTTAGAAGGAAAGGTGGAGATGGAATTGTCTATAAAATAAGATGGGATCCAGAGTATTAAAAAATTAAATACACTTTAGAGATTTGGGATCTTTTTCTTAGGGCAATAAACTCATGATTTTGACTAGGATTTTACCATCATAAAAGGAATATTTTAAAATTAATGAGTAATCTTTAAAATATTAATTTGGAATCTGCTTGTTTGTTTGGGACATCAATAAAAGTAGAAGATATGGGAATAGAGATAATGTTTAAGTTTGAGGTTTCTTCAGACATTGTGAAAATTATTTAAAAGTCTGGAAAACAACAGCTATGGGTGCTGTGTTGGCCCATTGTTTTCCCAGCTGGCATAGTTTCTGGCACACAGTAAGCACTCAAAGATTGGTGGCTATTATTTTTGTTCTTGATTGATTTTGTTATTATAGTTGCTATTTTTGCTGTTATTGTTCTTGTTTAGACATTTAGTGATAGAGTACTTTTTTCCTGATTATTGACAATTTCATACCTTCTGTGCTTTGCACTGCACCAGAATTGCCTCTAGACAGGTATTAAAAAGAAAGCAAGTGGACAAGAAGGTAACTTCACCCCGATCCAGAAATACGCTGAAAGAACTTACCCCAGTCCTCAAACTTTTGGATATACATTGGACAAGTTATCTGCTTGCTATGTTTAGGTTTTATCAGATGCACTAAGCTTTTTTTTTTTATGTTAAATATCTTACCCTTTCTTACAATTTTTTCACAGCTAGTATTCTTTTGAACATTCCTACATATCTTCTGTAAAACGTTCTTTCTGATGCATTCATCTTATACCTTCATAGGAAATAGTTCATAGTATACTTTCTCAGGCACTGAAACATTGCTTGCTTTATAATGAATGCTATTGTAGGTATGCTGGTTTTAATCATTTGGGTGGGAAATATTAGGAGTCAATTGAACAAATATTTAATCCCCCAAAGAGAGAAATGAATGGAAACGTGGAAATGGTGGCATCTCAGTCTTCCTTTCATTCATTCAACAAACTGGACATGGACCTGATGATAAAAAGATGAAGAGTGTAGAAAATCAAAATATAAACATAAGATTCTAATGATAAGTCTTGGAGAGATGAATTCTAAAACATGGGTAATCGTGGACATCCTATAAATATTTGTTAAATAAATAACTGGATAATTATAGAACAGTCACCTCTGCCAAGAGAGAATGGAATGGATTTCCTGAGAAGATGAGGGGAAATTTGAATCTTGAAGATGCGGCAGGACTTAAAAGAGTGGGAAAGAGAAGGGGAAAAGGAGGCATCACCAGGCAGAACGGTGTGCACAGCCTCACAGATTTATAAAGCAGTGTCATATGTTCAACACACTGTGCATATTATGGTATCAGTAGAACAGACAGGATAATAAGGACCAGCTTATGAAAGAATACATGATACTATCCACCCTCTTGAAAGAAGAAATGAAACAATATTTAATTTTCACAGTAATTCAATGATGTAAGTACCAAAGTTATCCCTATTTTAAAATGTGGGAGCAGAGGATTAGAGTTAATTCCTTGTCCAAGTCATGCAGCTAGTAAAAAAAATATATTAACATCTGTGGATGAAATTGGACATCTGCAAGCCCTAGCATAATTCAGAATATATAAAAATATATTTATATTTTTACAAGAAGAAATTAAACATTTGGAATATTTTTGTGCTACACTGCAATAAGGCAAGAACAGTTGCTGCATTTACTTTTTTGTTTTGTTTTGCTAGTTGATGTGTTCTGTGTTCATTACCAAGGTATTATCTGGCAAGTTTTACTGGGTTTACCTGAAATTCAAATGAAGTTTTTCCAAAGAAACTTATTTTCAACTGAGCAATCTGAATACATTAAATGCAACTTGATGTGTCTGGCAGAAAAATGTCTCAAAGCAATAATGTTACTGTATCATCACAAGGGCAATAATTTGAAAAATAAAAATATTGAGTTATTAATTAAAAATAGAAACAAAGATATTTTAATAATAGGAATCAACATCTAGAAAGCTACATGCAAAAATCAGTAAAATTCGGTAGTACTGAAGAGTGCTGAAATGCTTAAAATGGTAATGTTGATGAAGGAAAATGTTTTTCCTACTAAGACTGGCATTGCATTTATGTTTCACTGGCCCTTTAGCTCTAACATTCTAACACAATGTTGGTATCACGAAAGGACCTAGACAAAACGTGTATGCGAAGAAATCATTTGAAAAGTTCATAAACGTAATATGGAGATAGCAATTCTAGTTTGTGTTTATAGAAAGTCTATTTCCAAGAACCTCAAAACACTTGTTCATCTTATCACATTGGTGAAGTAACTATTTTTGTGGTAGATACTCTTGTTCTGTCATTATCCTTAGGAGAAAATACATTGAAAAGCATCAGCAGGGGTGCGTGGGTGGCTCAGCTGGTTAACTCTTGATTTCTGCTCAGGTCATGATCTCAGGGTTGGTGGGATTGAGCCCCTCATTGGGCTGACAGTGCAGAGACGGCTTGGGATTTTCTCTCTCCCTCTGCCCCTACCCCACTCATGCTCATGCCCGCCCTCTCTCTCTCTCTCTCTCTCTCTCTCTCCCTCCCTCCCTCCCTCCCTCCCTCAAAAAAGAAATAAACGTTAAAAAAAAAAAGGACCAGAAAAGCATCAGCAGGTGTTTTCTAAGGTTACCTAAACTTTTACAAATTTTTTTTTAGCCAGATGAGTCTGCGTAAATGGCAGCGTTATCCATTTAACTCTTTTGGCCAAAAGCACTGGATCCTTGCTTTCTCACTTTCTCTTATATATCGTATCCAGTCAGTTAATAAATTAGCTGTACCTTCAAAATATATACAGAATAAGACAACCTTGCACCTTCTCCACTTTAAGGGATCTTCATTTATATGATAAACTCTCTGAGAGGTTTTATATTCTGATCTGTGTGAGTGGTTTCTCTTAGAGTTATGTGCACAACCTGTACAACCATACCTGGTCATACTGACTACTACCCTTGTGTAGATATTTGTCTGGCTCAGGCAAGAGTACAAATAGAGGCCCAGATATCATGTCTAAATATTTATAATCTATAAAGCAAAACAAAAATAAAGTATATTCTACCACTCACCTTTAACAAATATATATTCGTAATGACAAAGTTGAAAAGTGTGGCTTTTGGATTGTTCTGTTGGTGGGCTGGTGGTACCTGGATAAGTAATAAACATGTTTATAAACAGTTTATAAATTAATATATATATTTATATTATAAAATTTATCTTTTCTTGCCTTTATTTCAGCAGAATCACAGATTATGTTGTGATCATCAAGATTGCTATATTGTTTGGTTGTGCGTGCAAGTGGGGGAGGGACAAAGGGAGAGAGAGAATCCCAAGCACAGACAGTGCCCACAGTACTGACAGCGCATAACCCAACGTGGAGCTCGATCATGAAACTCAGGTCTTCTCTTCATTCAAAAATAGCTTTCATCTCCATTTGTCAGAAGTGGAATAGCCCACAGTTTTTCATGTTTTTCTCTTTTTTTTTTTTTCAAGGACATAGGATGGAAGATACAGAAAAGTATTCTTGGTAACCTGAATGGTTGTCTATGAGAATGATGTCTTGAGTTATGATAGAGTTTAGAACTGTGTCAGCTCTTACTACCAATTTCAGAATGACAGAAGCAGGTATTTGTTTTTCAATAAATATATCATGTGTGTATATATATTTGAGACATGAGGGTTCTCCAAATTGACCCTCTCTTGCACAGATCTAAGGGCAGTATTGAGCTTAAGTATTCTCCTGTCTGATCTTTTTGCTTCTCCCCTTGTCCTCAGATATTAAAAAAAAAAGTATTATTATTATTTTGAAGCATAAAACAGAGGATGTCCTCCCATCTCACTCTGAATACAATTCATTCCTTACACAGCCTGCAGTTTCTTACATAACCTCCTGCTATCCTTCTTACTCCAACTTCTGTTGTTTCCCCAGTGACTTACTCTTTCTGACCCCTTTGATTTTTTGTAATTAAGACATTATTTTTTTAAAGCAGTTTTAGGTTCACAGCAAAATTGGGAGGAAGGCTAGAGCTTTCCCATATACATCCTGTTCCCCAAACATGTATAGCCTCTCCAGTCATCAACATCTCCCACCAGAATGTACATTAATTAAAAGTGGGTGAACTATATTGATATTATCACCCAAACTCTGTAGTTTACATTATGGTTTACTCTTGGTATTGCATATTCTGTTGGTTTGGACAAATATATGACAATATCCACCATTATGATATCATTCAGAATGGTTTCTTTGCCTTTGAAATTTTCTGTGCTCTACCTGTTCATCCTTCCTCTTCCCGAAACCACTACAACCACTGATTTTTTTTTTTTTATGGTGTCCGTAGTTTTGTGTTTTCCAGAATGTAGCATATAGTCTTTTGATTTTGGCTTCTTTCACTTAGTAATATTCATTTAAGTTTCCTCCGTGGCTTTTCTTGGCTCAATAGGTCATTTCTTTTTAATGCTAAATAAGATTTCATTGTCTGGATGTATCGTAGTTTCTTTATCCATTTATCTACTAAAGGACATCTTGTTTCCTTTTAAGTTTTGATAGCTATGAGTAAAGCTCCTATAAACATCTATGTGTAGTTTTGTGTGGACATAAGTTTTCAACTCCTTTGAGTAAATACCAGAGGTATCAAAGTGATTGCCCAATCAAATGGTAAGAGCATGTTTAGTTTTTTTAAGAAATTGCCAAACTGTTTCCCAAAGTGGTTGTACCATTTTGCATTCCCACCAGCAATGAATGAGAGTTCCTAGTGCTCCACATCCTTAGCAGCATTTGGTTTTAGTATTCTATTTTGTTAGTATTCTATTTGATTTTGGCCATTCTAAAAATAGGTGTGTTGTGGTATTTTGTTTTAATTTCCATTTCCCCAATGACATATGGTATGGAGCATCTTTTCATATGCCTATTTTTCATTTATATATTTGTTTAGTGAAGTATCTGTCAAAGTTTTGGGGCCATTTTTTAATCAGGTGATTACTTACTTGTTGAATTTTAAGAATTCCTTGTATATTTTGGATAATAGCTGTTTATCAGGTATAGCTTTTACAGATATTTTCTCCCTGTGTGTGTCTTCCCTTCTCATTCTCTTAACATTATCTTTCACAGACCAAAAGTCTTTAATTTTAGTGAAGTCTAGCTTATCAGTTTTTTTTTTTCATGTATATATAGTGGAAAGTATTGATTATGTTGAGGACTGGTTAGGATCCTCCTTATTTTTAAGTTAGTGTAATTTATCACCTCACTCATTAATCCCTTCACCTAAAATATGATGTATTAAATCACATAAATGTACCTATTACATATAAGATATATTACATATACATATAAGGCCAAGGTCACAGAAAGGTAAAACACTTGAAAGATATATACCATCATGGAAATTTAAAGAAGAGTAATTATAATTTAAATATGCAGGGCCATTTGGACCTCCCTTATGTAGTCTTTTTCAGATATCCATATATTTACACTATTTTACAGAAAGTTTCTGACCCTACGTCAAAACTAGATATTCAGCCCTAATCGCAAGAACTCTGCAAATACCAAACTAGACCATGCCTATCTTTGTAATTTCTGCAGTAGGTAAAGGAGTTATACTCTGAAAAATAAATATGAAAGCTTTAATTATAAAGCACAATAAATAAGAGTTTTATGTCTATATGTGTGTGTATGTGTATGTTTATGCTTAATTTAGGTGAACCAGGACTATAATCTAGAAATTGAGTTGTTAAAATTTGTATCTTTGAATGAGTGAAGAAGTGTAGTTATATGATAACTGAAGAAAACAAAGGAATATAAAGATTAAATAAAAACTAGGCCACTTTTGAGAAATACTCAAGGACCACTTTTAGGGATTATACTTTTATTACCTAAATTCTTAAAATCTTAAAATTCCCCACATTAAAAACTAATTCTTGGCGTGACTGGGTGGCTCAGTTAGTTAAGTGTTCAACTGTTGATTGCGGCTCAGGTCATGATCTCAGGGTCATGAGATTGAGCCCCGCATGGGGCTCCATGCCTGGGTGTGGAGACTACTTAAGGTTTTCCCTCTCTCTCTCTCTCTCTCTCTCTGCCTCTCACCTGCTTGTGCACACGCTCTCTCTTAAAAACAAAACAAAAAAAACCCTCAAAATAAAAAGCAAAAAAACACCACTAATTCTTCAAATCTGTTTCAATTTTCTTTTTTTTCCCTTATAATAATAGGGTGTCACATTTGTTAACAATGTCATTATATACTAGTATTATTAATATTAGTAAATATTAGTATCATTTTCATGTTATAGATTTGGAAAATAGACCTCAGAGAGTTGAAAAAATCTTCCTAATATCACAGAACTAGTAATTTTCTCAACCTTACCTTCCCCATCTTTAAAATGGAACATACAGTATAATATGTATAATTTCTTATAAAAATAAGTACTATTTTATTAATAATATCCAAATTATAAAAATGGAGTTGTAGCCAGTGAGCAGTGAATATATGAATTTTTTTTTATATATATATGAAATTTATTGACAAATTGGTTTCCATACAACACCCAGTGCTCATCCCAAAAGGTGCCCTCCTCAATACCCATCACCCACCCTCCCCTCCCTCCCACCCCCCATCAACCCTCAGTTTGTTCTCAGTTTTTAACAGTCTCTTATGCTTTGGCTCTCTCCCACTCTAACCTGTTTTTTTTTTTTTTTCCTTCCCCTCCCCCATGGGTTCCTGTTAAGTTTCTCAGGATCCACATAAGAGTGAAACCATATGGTATCTGTCTTTCTCTGTATGGCTTATTTCACTTAGCATCACACTCTCCAGTTCCATCCACGTTGCTACAAAAGGCCATATTTCATTTTTTCTCATTGCCACGTAGTACTCCCTTGTGTATATAAACCACAATTTCTTTATCCATTCATCAGTTGATGGACATTTAGGCTCTTTCCATAATTTGGCTATTGTTGAGAGTGCTGCTATGAACATTGGGGTACAAGTGGCCCTATGCATCAGTACTCCTGTATCCCTTGGATAAATTCCTAGCAGTGCTATTGCTGGGTCATAGGGTAGGTCTATTTTTAATTTTCTGAGGAACCTCCACACTGCTTTCCAGAGCGGCTGCACCAATTTGCATTCCCACCAACAGTGCAAGAGGGTTCCCGTTTCTCCACATCCTCTCCAGCGTCTATAGTCTCCTGATTTGTTCATTTTGGCCACTCTGACTGGCGTGAGGTGATACCTGAGTGTGGTTTTGATTTGTATTTCCCTGATAAGGAGCGACACTGAACATCTTTTCATGTGCCTGTTGGCCATCCGGATGTCTTCTTTAGCGAAGTGTCTATTCATGTTTTCTGCCCATTTCTTCACTGGGTTATTTGTTTTTCGGGTGTGGAGTTTGGTGAGCTCTTTATAGATTTTGGATACTAGCCCTTTGTCCGATATGTCATTTGCGAATATCTTTTCCCATTCCGTTGGTTGCCTTTTAGTTTTGTTGGTTGTTTCCTTTGCTGTGCAGAAGCTTTTTATCTTCATAAGGTCCCAGTAGTTCACTTTTGCTTTTAATTCCCTTGCCTTTGGGGATGTGTCGAGTAAGAGATTGCTACGGCTGAGGTCAGAGAGGTCTTTTCCTGCTTTCTCCTCTAAGGTTTTGATGGTTTCCTGTCTCACATTCAGGTCCTTTATCCATTTTGAGTTTATTTTTGTGAATGGTGTGAGAAAGTGGTCTAGTTTCAACCTTCTGCATGTTGCTGTCCAGTTCTCCCAGCACCATTTGTGAAAGAGGCTGTCTTTTTTCCATTGGATGTTCTTTCCTGCTTTGTCAAAGATGAGTTGGCCATACGTTTGTGGGTCTAGTTCTGGGGTTTCTATTCTATTCCATTGGTCTATGTGTCTGTTTTTGTGCCAATACCATGCTGTCTTGATGATGACAGCTTTGTAGTAGAGGCTAAAGTCTGGGATTGTGATGCCTCCTGCTTTGGTCTTCCTTCTTCAAAATTCCTTTGGCTATTCGGGGCCTTTTGTGGTTCCATATGAATTTTAGGATTGCTTGTTCTAGTTTCGAGAAGAATGCTGGTGAAATTTTGATTGGGATTGCATTGAATGTGTAGATAGCTTTGGGTAGTATTGACATTTTGACAATATTTATTTTTCCAATCCATGAGCAGGGAATGTCTTTCCATTTCGTTAAATCTTCTTCAATTTCCTTCATAAGCTTTCTATAGTTTTCAGCATACAATCCTTTACATCTTTGGTTAGATTTATTCCTAGGTATTTTATGCTTCTTGGTGCAATTGTGAATGGGATCAGTTTCTTTTTTTGTCTTTCTGTTGCTTCATTGTTAGTGTATAAGAATGCAACTGATTTCTGTACATTGATTTTGTATCCTGCAACTTTGCTGAATTCCTGTATCAGTTCTAGCAGACTTTTGGTGGAGTCTATCGGATTTTCCATGTATAATATCATGTCATCTGCAAAAAGCGAAAGCTTGACTTCATCTTTGCCAATTTTGATGCCTTTGATTTCCTTTTGTTGTCTGATTGCTGATGCTAGAACTTCCAGCACTATGTTAAACAGCAACGGTGAGAGTGGGCATCCCTGTCGTGTTCCTGATCTCAGGGAAAAAGCTCAGTTTTTCCCCGTTGAGGATGATGTTAGCTGTGGGCTTTTCATAAATGGCTTTTATGATCTTTAAGTATGTTCCTTCTATCCCGACTTTCTCAAGGGTTTTTATTAAGAAAGGGTGCTGGATTTTGTCAAAGGCCTTTTCTGCATCGATTGACAGGATCATATGGTTCTTCTCTTTTTTTGTTGTTAATGTGATGTATCACGTTGATTGATTTGCGAATGTTGAACCAGCCCTGCATCCCAGGAATGAATCCCACTTGATCATGGTGAATAATTCTTTTTATATGCCGTTGAATTCGATTTGCTAGTATCTTATTGAGAATTTTTGCATCCATATTCATCAGGGATATTGGCCTGTAGTTCTCTTTTTTTACTGGGTCTCTGTCTGGTTTAGGAATCAAAGTAATACTGGCTTCATAGAAGGAGTCTGGAAGTTTTCCTTCCCTTTCTATTTCTTGGAATAGCTTGAGGAGGATCGGTATTATCTCTGCTTTAAACGTCTGGTAGAACTCCCCTGGGAAGCCATCTGGTCCTGGACTCTTATTTGTTGGGAGATTTTTGATAACCGATTCAATTGCTTTGCTGTTCAAGCTTTCTATTTCCTCCTGATTGAGTTTTGGAAGCGTGTGGGTGTTCAGGAATTTGTCCATTTCTTCCAGGTTGTCCAATTTGTTGGCATATAATTTTTCATAGTATTCCCTGATAATTGTTTGTATCTCTGAGGGATTGGTTGTAATAATTCCATTTTCATTCATGATTTTATCTATTTGGGTCATCTCCCTTTTCTTTTTGAGAAGCCTGGCTAGAGGTTTGTCAATTTTGTTTATTTTTTCAAAAAACCAACTCTTGGTTTCGTTGATCTGCTCTACAGTTGTTTTAGATTCTATATTGTTTATTTCTGCTCTGATCTTTATTATTTCTCTTCTTCTGCTGGGTTTAGGCTGCCTTTGCTGTTCTGCTTCTAGTTCCTTTAGGTGTGCTATTAGATTTTGTATTTGGGATTTTTCTTGTTTCTGGAGATAGGCCTGGATTGCAATGTATTTTCCTCTCAGGACTGCCTTTGCTGTGTCCCAAAGCGTTTGGATTGTTGTATTTTCATTTTCGTTTGTTTCCATATATTTTTTAATTTCTTCTCTAATTGCCTGGTTGACCCACTCATTCGTTAGTAGGGTGTTCTTTAACCTCCATGCTTTTGGAGGTTTTCTAGACTTTTTTCTGTGGTTGATTTCAAGCTTCATAGCATTGCGGTCTGAAAGTATGCATGGTATAATTTCAATTCTTGTAAACTTATGAAGGGCTGTTTTGTGACCCAGTATATGATCTATCTTGGAGAATGTTCCATGTGCACTCGAGAAGAAAGTATATTCTGTTGCTTTGGGATGTAGAGTTCTAAATATATCTGTCAAGTCCATCCGATCCAATGTCTCATTCAGGGCCCTTGTTTCTTTATTGACCGTGTGTCTAGATGATCTATCCATGTCTGTAAGTGGGGTGTTACAGTCCCCTGCAATTACCACATTCTTATCAATAAGGTTGCTTATGTTTATGAGTAATTGTTTTATATATTTGGGGGCTCCGGTATTCGGCACATAGACATTTATAATTGTTAGCTCTTCCTGATGGATAGACCCTGTAACTATTATATAATGTCCTTCTTCATCTCTTGTTACAGCCTTTAATTTAAAGTCTAGTTTGTCTGATATAAGTATGGCTACTCCAGCTTTCTTTTGGCTTCCAGTCGCATGATAAATAGTTCTCCATCCCCTCACTCTCAATCTAAAGGTGTCCTCAGGTCTAAAATGAGTCTCTTGTAGACAGCAAATAGATGGGTCTTGTTTTTTTATCCATTCTGATACCCTATGTCTTTTGGTTGGCGCATTTAATCCATTTACATTCAGTGTTATTATAGAAAGATACGGGTTTAGAGTCATTGTGATGTCTGTATGTTTTATGCTTGTAGTGATGTCTCTGGGACTTTGTCTCACAGGGTCTCCCTTAGGATCTCTTGTAGGGCTGGTTTAGTGGTGACACATTCCTTCAGTTTTTGTTTGTTTGGGAAGACCTTTATCTCTCCTTCTATTCTAAATGACAGACTTGCTGGATAAAGGATTCTTGGCTGCATATTTTTTCTGTCTAGCACCCTGAAAATCTCGTGCCAATTCTTTCTGGCCTGCCAGGTTTCAAAAGAGAGATCAGTCACGAGTCTTATAGGTCTCCCTTTATATGTGAGGGCACGTTTACCCCTTGCTGCTTTCAGAATTTTCTCTTTATCCTTGTATTTTGCCAGTTTCACTATGATATGTCGTGCAGAAGATCGATTCAAGTTACGTCTGAAGGGAGTTCTCTGTGCCTCTTGGATTTCAATACCTTTTTCCTTCCCCAGTTCAGGGAAGTTCTCAGCTATTATTTCTTCAAGTACCCCTTCAGCACCTTTCCCTCTCTCTTCCTCCTCTGGGATACCAATTATGCGTATATTATTTCTTTTTAGTGTATCACTTAGTTCTCTAATTTTCCCCTCATACTCCTGGATTTTTTTCTCTCTCTTTTTCTCAGCTTCCTCTTTTTCCATAACTTTATCTTCTAGTTCACCTATTCTCTCCTCTGCCTCTTCAAGCCGAGCTGTGGTGGTTTCCATTTTGTTATGCATTTCGTTTAAAGCGTTTTTCAGCTCCTCGTGACTGTTCCTTAGTCCCTTGATCTCTGTAGCAAGAGATTCTCTGCTGTCCTGTATACTGTTTTCAAGCCCAGCGATTAATTTTATGACTATTATTCTAAATTCACTTTCTGTTATATTATTTAAATCCTTTTTGATCAGCTCCTTAGCTGTTGTTATTTCCTGGAGATTCTTCTGAGGGGAATTCTTCCGCTTGGTCATTTTGGATAGTCCCTGGCGTGGTGAGGACCTGCAGGGCACTTCCCCTGTGCTGTGGTGTATAACTGGAGTTGGTGGGCGGGGCCGCAGTCAGACCTGATGTCTGCCCCCAGCCCACCGCTGGGGCCACAGTCCGACTGGTGTGTGCCTGCTCTTCCTCTCTCCTAGGGGCGGGATTCACTGTGGGGTGGTGTGGCCCGTCTGGGCTACTTGCACACTGCCAGGCTTGTGATGCTGGGGATCTGGCGTATTAGCTGGGGTGGGTAGGCAAGGTGCACAGGGCCTGGAGGGGCAGACTTAGATCGCTTCTCCTTAGGTGATCCACTTCAGGAGGGGCCCTGTGGCAGCGGGAGGGAGTCAGATCCGCTGTCGGAGGTTTGGCTCTGCAGAAGCACAGAGTTGGGTGTTTGCGCCGAGCGAGCAAGTTCCCTGGCAGGAACTGGTTCTCTTTGGGATTTTGGCTGGGGGATGGGCGGGGGAGATGGTGCTGGTGAGCGCCTTTGTTCCCCGCCAAACTGAGCTCTGTAGTCCGGGGGCTCAGCAGCTCTCCCTCCCTTTGTCCTCCAGCCTTCCCGCTTTCTGAGCAGAGCTGCTAACTTATATCCTCCCAGACGCTAAGTTGCGCTTGTTGTGGGAACACAGTCCGTCAGGCCCCTCCGCTTTTGCAAGCCAGACTCGGGGGCTCTGCTTGGCCGGCGAGCCGCCCCTCCGCCCCAGTTCCCTCCCGCCAGTCCGTGGAGCGCGCACCGCCTCGCCGCCCTTCATACCCTCTTCCGTGGGCCTCTCGTCTGCGTTTGGCTCCGGCGACTCCGTTCTGCTAATCCTCTGGCGGTTTTCTGGGTTATTTAGGCAGGTGTAGGTGGAATCTAAGTGATCAGCAGGACGTGCGGGGAGCCCAGCGTCCTCCTAAGCCGCCATCTTGCCGGAACCCTATCCATATGAATTTTTAAAAAGATTATCTGTATTGTGTAATTGCTTTGTATATAATACTGACTTTCTATTCATTCCACCCACATTCAACTTATCTGATGCTTACATAGTAACCATCTGATTATGGTTTGGCTTTCAGTAGATTTCCTTTCCCAGTTTTGGTGATTTCTCACGTTAAATCAAGAACATATATCTGACGATTATTTGATATCCCATGTAGCTCAAACATAGGCAGAAAATGATGTTCATAGGAATTAAAGTATTCTGGTACATAAAAGTGTTATTTTCCTCATTATAAATTAATAAAGTGGTACATTGAAACCTATTCTAGTAAGAATGAGTTAGATATATTTTCTTCAGTAATACTTCACCAATTTATTAGTGATAACCAATTGACTATCAGTACCCAAACTCCACAGTGCAGTCTTTGTATCTGTATATCATTTTTAGACACAAGTCTCCCTTAAATTCATTAATCTCATTCTGAGTTAATGATTCCCTAGAAGTGCTCCCTAGTACTTGGGCATCTGTCTGTCAGGTTATTTTCCTTGTATTATAGTCCTCCATTGACAGGTCTCCCTCACTAGACTAAAAATTTCTCTGTGAATAAATTCTTGGTGCATAACCCAGAGCTTGATCTATAGTATAGTAGGTGGTCGATCTCCATCTACTGATTTAATTAATGATTGATTTATACTTAAATCAACCTTTCAGGAACTTGCATGCTGTTGTGTACAGTCTTAAAAAATCTTGAGTCAGTGAACTTCTTGGGTGTTGTCTACCTAAGTTTCTTAACTAGGAGAATCAATCTGAAAGTAATTAATATTCTGTTGCCAAGAGTGGGCATATATGGTGAGCAGCAACCTTAATGAAGTTGTTGAGTACTACCTCAAGGCTGAGTCTTATCTTATCCTCTTTTGATATGTATTACACTACGCCTGGCCTAAAGTCTAGATTAGAGTATTATCTGAATAAAAGTATTTAGTAAATGTTCTAAACTGTGTAAATAGCCGTAATTTATTTAACATTTTTCTTTTAGAATGGTTTGCACATCTTCAGTTATCTTCATAATACAATTTTATTAGATGGTAGACATGAAGGATATCATCATATAATAAGAGATTATCAGATAATGTACAGTAGTGAAGGGACTTGTCTAACATTGAGTAATTAGCATAATTAGAGTTTCCTTCCATTTTCCAGTATTGTTTTGTTTTATGAAACTCTTTAAAAAAAACAGTATAATAAACCAGTCCACATGAAGACATGGAAACAAATCTATCTTATCCCTGTCCCCTACCCCCCCCCAAAAAAAAAGTTGAAAAAGGATAATATATGAGAAATACTAAAGATGAAAGACATTTTTTTTACCGTGTTTGGTTCTGGGCAGGCATTATAGAAGACAACAAACGTATGAGAAAATTAATCTGATTCAAAAAGCACCTGGAAGACTCGAACCAAATTTAAGAGAAACAAGATTCAAGAACAAACTATTAGGAAAATGAAAATTAGAAATCTTTAAGAAAGAGCTGGAGAGGGGTACCTGGGTGGCTTAGTTGGTTAAGTGTGCAGCTTTTGCTCAGCTCATGATCTCGTGGTTCATGAGTTCGAGCCCCATGTTAGGCTCTATATTGACAGCTCAGAGCCTGGAGCTTTCTTCAGAATCTGACTGCCTCTCTCTCTGCCCATCCTCTGCTCACACTCTGTCTCTGTGTCTCAAAAAATAAATAAATGTTAATTTTTTTTTTTTTAAAAGCTGGAGAGATCTAACTTTTTCATTGGGCTTGTAATAGAGCTTTTTAGACACAGACCAAAAGAAGAAAAATCTAAATGTTTAAAGTAAGTTAAACTGGTTGCTGAGTCTTTAAAAAAGTTTCAATCTTTAGAAAATACATCAAAACACAACCAATTTCATGGAGCTTCAACTAAAACAGCCTTCAGAATATATCAGAAGAATGAAGAACAACTTCAGATGGCACTCAACAATGCATTGTATAAGTTCTGATCTTTAGGGAAAGACAAGGTTGCTTTCACAAGAAGCCAGAGAATGGAAAAGGAAAAGGAAAAGGGAGCAAACTTATTAAACTGGATAAAAATGTTAGAAAACTCTAAAGTGTGTATGAAACAAATTCTAAAAGTTAAGGAAAGATCAAGCTTCTAGGTGAACACAAGCTAATGATGAGAGACTTAGCTGTTGCTCTTGGAGAAGATCACATGAATAGTGGGAACTTGGAGTTGTATATAAAGAATGCATTGGAAATGGAGACTTCTTAGAAGATGAATCAAAAGTCATTTTGAAGAAATTAATTGATGCAGCTGAGTTACTCATTTAAAACCTCTTAATGAAAAATAACCCCTGAATGCTTACTAAATTAACTGATGGTGAAAGAACTTACATACTTAAAGATCATATCAAAAGTCTCCAAACTGACAAAATTTCATTGCAGTTAGAAAAAACACTTATGCACACAGGAAGGGAGGGGGGAAAGTTCTAGTGGAAACTTCAAATCCTTTCAGAACTGAATCAAAAAATACATTTCACAAAACATGCAGTTTAAAGTGAATTTACTCCATGAAAAGAAATAGAGGAGGATCTTTCCAATATAGCTGGAAAGATCAGCCAGGTATGTGAAGAGATGGGCACATAAAATTGTATGCCTGATCTATGCTGACATTTTAGATGTTCCAAGGAGGTCAGTTAGCTGAGACACAAGAGACTACCCGGAATGCTCTGGAGGAACAAATCTCTGGGGAAAGAGGAACATTAAGGTATGATGTGCAGATGTAGTCTTATGTCCAGTATGGAGCAGATACCACCTGCCCTCAGGTTAGAGCTACATGAACAGGGTTCTTCCATCAGTCCAGCTTCCTCCTCACACAGCATGTTTCCACAAACATGAGGTGAGCTTGACTTGGTGTTCCTTATGCTGGCAGATACCTCAGACATTTTTTGACTCCACTCTCCCACCTAACGTAGAGTTGCTGGTCCAGATTCTGGTACTTTGAGTCTATCCTGTCATTTTGTTGGAAGTCAGATGTTAGAGAGGCATCCCCAGGTATATGTACTAAGCGGAGGAACCTTTGACTTCCCCCAGTTCTGTAAAGTAAAGATGAACCTCCTGAAGAATCCACTCCCCTGAAGGACTTCCTTCACCCAGTGCATCCTCCCCTGAAAGGTTGCAATACCAATTACTGGGTTTTGTTCTGATCACACAGCCTAAAAATAGAAATAAGCCAATTTCCTAGTTGATACCACTTTCCAACGAGTTTGCTTTTAAAGATTTAGAACCATAGCAAGATGCTTCTTTACTCTTTACTAAAAGAATTTTGATTTTTTTCCTTTTATTCCTTTTACTATTAAGATATTATACAATGGCTGAAATGAAAGTTTGGTAGGATTACAATCTATAGGAAAATGTTTCATACCTGTATATTATTTAAATGTGAATCTTATAGGGGCACCTGGATAGCTCGGTCGGTTAAGCATTCAACTTCAGCTCAGGTCATGATCTCACAGTTCTCGTGGGTTCGAGCCCCACATCAGGCTCTGTGCTGACAGTTCAGAGCTGGAGCCTGCTTCAGATTCTGTGTCTCCCTCTCTCTCTGCTCCTCCTGTGCTTGTGCTCTGTCTCTCTGTCTCTCAGAAATAAATAAATGTAAAAAAATTTTTTTAATGTAAATCTTATAAGTAAATTACTTCTATATTATTGAACATGTTGATAGTGTAATTACGGTATTTTTGTTGTTTAATCCACTAAAACAATCTAGAAATACTGCAAATACTTTCTGTTTTCAAGAAGAATTGTGAATTTTTACCTTTTTTTTTTTTTTTTTTTTTTTTGCTTTATGGCTATTAAGTGATTATGGAAACTTGATAGCATTGTAATTCTTAAGATAGTATTTTACAAACGGAGCTTATTAAAATGTGAATTTCATGAATAAATTGCTTATTTTCTTCTGTTTATAGATAGCATAAAGATGATACTTTTGTTTTGCCATTTCATAAGCCCCTCCTCCCAAATTAGCTGTAGTAAGAGCTTTATAAGGGAAGTCTTGCAGTTGAGACATTTGAAACTCAAACTGTATTTCTGTAACGAATGATTAATCTATTGGTTAAAATGAGTATGCTTACCAAAATAAACTTTGGTTAAAAAAAATTAAACTACCTAAACATGCAGGCCTTTGGAAAAGAAAAATAGACATCACTGTCTAGTTTCAATTATCAAATCTACACTACTCTCAAAACAATTTTGATGTTAGTCATAATATATGCTTAATGAATATATACATGAAATCTTTAATCGCAAATGCAGAATATATTTGACAAATATTATGTAACAATCATTCTTAATTTTGGTTCAACATAATATGACATGTTATAGTTGTATGAATTTACAATGGTCTACATCTAATGTTTGATTTTATTTCTATTTTTCTAATTTTTACTTTTTTTCTATTACGTCCATTTTTTACTAGCAATTTTAATAATTCTCCCCCTTTTTAAAGTTTTAGTTATTTAATTTTGAGGTGGATGGGGAGAGAGTGTATGCCAGCACGAATGGGGGAGGGTCAGAGAGAAAGGGTGAGAGAGAATCCTAAGCAGGCTCCATGCTGTCAGCTCACAGCCCTATGTGGGGCTCAAACTCACAAACTGTGAGATCATGACCTGCACTGAAATCAAGAGTCAGATGCTTAACTGACTGAACCACCCAGGTACCTCTTATTCCCCCCTTTGAATAATTTATTTGTCTTTGAAAATATTGAGTAAAATTTTTATCTTTGTTTTATTATTCAGCTTTATATCTGCTTACTATTACCCACATGACTCTAAGCAGTACTTTCTAAAACAAACAAACAAAATGTTAAAAGCAAATACTGTTTATGACAGTGTTGTGCTGTCTAGTAATACTATTCATAACCTTTTTAACATCAGGGACTAATGTGAGTTCCTTCCCTTTCTGTCTCTTTTGTTCCCTTTTCTTTTATGTGTATCTACTCATTGGTAAACACTAACAAAGATATAAATGACAAAAATATGTTCCATTATTTAAATTTTTTTTGATGTTTATTTATTTTGAGAGAGAGAGAGAGAGAGAGAGAGAGAGAGAGAGAGAGAGACAGAGCTTGAGCAGGGGAGGGGTAGAGAGAGAGGGAGACACAAAATCCAAACTAGGCTCCAGGCTCTGAGCTGTCAGCACTGAGCCTGATGTGGGGCTCAAACTCATGAGCCATGAGATCATGACCTGAGCTTAAGTTGGGTGTTCAACAGACTGAACCACCCAGGTGCCCCTGTTCCACTATTAATACTAGTGTTTGTGATGATTTAACCTTTTTCCCCCCAGTTTTTCTCTGGTAGATTAAATGACATAGCCTTAGATTTTCATAACTATGGGAGATAGTAGAAATTCTAAATATTTAATGAGTCACACTTTAAAATATCTTATTTACCGCTAGAAAATAAGTATAAGGAGATGTACAAGTAAGTTCAGTCAAAACTGTGAAAGAAAACAGCATAAACAACAACAAAAATAAACCTAATGTGGGACATAAGACAGTAAGAACTTTTCTCAAACAAACAAAAAACCCCACATATCTATATTATAAACTAATATATGAACAGAATTATACACAAAATAAATAAAAATGTTTATGTAAGATCCATTAAACATGGAGTATATTATTTATAACCACTGACATCATCAATGCACAACAGTAACAGAAGTGACAAACCATTCAAGACCTGAATTTCACAACTGAAACAACAGACTAAAAGTCAGTTAACAAAATTGGGCATGAGTAGATTATTTTTTGTAAAAGTATATTTAATCTAAGACATTTAAACCAAGAGACAGATAACAAAATTATAGCCCCCCCCCCAACAATCACACTATATGGATCATTGGAAAGAAAGCACTACTCTAAAAATATTTAATGATAGAAAAGAAAATGTTTGGTCTTTTCAAACAAAAACTACAATGTAAAAGAAAAGTACTTCAAAAATAGATAAGAATAGGTGGAAAAGATGGCAGCGTAGGAGGATGCTGGGCTCACCACGTCCTGCTGATCACTTAGATTCCACCCACATCTGCCTAAATAACCCAGAAAACCGCCAGAAGAGTAGCAGAATGGACTCTCTGGAGCCAAGTGGAGACAAGAGGCCCATGGAAGAGGGTAGGAAGGGTGGAGAGGTGGTGCTGGATACACGGACTGGCAGGAGGGGGGGAAGGGGCAGCCTACCCTGCAAGGCAGAGCCCCTGAGTCTGGCTTGCAAAAGCGGAGGGGCCGGACTGTGTGAGTTCTGACAGCCAGCGGAACTTAACATCGGGATATTAAAAGTCAGCAGCTCTGCTCAGAGAGCGGGAGGGTGAGAGGACACTGGGAGGGAGAGGTGTTGAGCCCTGGAAGACAGAGCTCAGCTCCGCGGCAAACAAAGGCGCTGGCCAGCGCCATCTCCCTCTCCCATCCCACAGCCAAAATCCCAAAGGGAACCAGTTCCCGTCACTGAACTTGCTTGCACCGTGCAAACACCCAACGCTGTGCTTCTGTGGATCTATCCCTCCAACGGGTCTGCCTCCCTCCCAGTTCTGCTGGGCCCCTCCCGCAGGGGACCACCAATGGCAAAGCTAGCTAAGCCTGCCCCTCCCACCCCTGTGCACTTTGCGGATCCACCCCGGGGAATACACCAGAGCCTGTCAAAGCAGCACCACAAGCCTGGCAGTATGCAAGCAGCCCAGACAGGGGCCACACCACTCCACAGTGAGTCCTGCCCCTGGGAGAGGGGAAGATAAGGTACACACAAGTCTGACTGTGGCCCCAGTGGTGAGGTGGGGACAAACATCAGGTCTGACTGCGGCCCCACCCACCAACACAAGTTACTCCAGGCAGAGCAGGGGAAGTGCCCTGAAGTTCCGCACCACCCCAGGTATTATCCAAAATGACGAAACCAAATTCTCCTCAAAAGAAACTCCAGGAAGTAGTGACAGCTAACGTATTGATCAAAAATGATTTAAGCAATATAACGGAACAAGAATTTAGAATAATAGTCATAAAACTAATTGCTGGGCTTGAAAAAAGTATAGAGGACGGCAGAGAATCTATTGCTACAGAGATCAAGGGACTAAGAAATAGTCATGAGGAGCTAAAAAATGCTATAAATGAGGTGCACAATAAAATGCAGGTGACCACAGCTCAGATTGAAGAGGCAGAGGAGAGAATAGGTGAATTTGAAGATAAAATTATGGAAAAAGAGGAAGCTGAGAAAAAGAGATAAAAAAATCCAGGAGTATGAGGGAAGAATTAGAGAACTAAGTGATGCAATCAAACAGAACAATATCCGTATAATAGGAATTGCAGAAGAGGAAGAGAGAGAGAAAGGGGCTGAAGGTGTACTTGAACAAATCACAGCTGAGAAATTCCCTGATCTGGGGAAAGAAAAAGGCATTGAAATCCAAGAGGCAGAGAACTCCCTTCAGACATAACTTGAATTGATCTTCCGCATGGCATATCATAGTGAAACTGGCAAAATACAAGGATAAAGAGAGAATTCTGAAAGCAGCTAGAGATAAACATGCTCTATCATATAAAAGGAGACCAATAAGACTAGTGACAGACCTATCTACTGAAACTTGGCAGGCCAGAAACGAATGGCAGGAAATCTTCAATGTGATGAACAGAAAAAATACACAGCCGAGAATTCTTTATCCAGCAAGTCTGTCATTCATAATATAAGGAAACATAAAGGTCTTCCCAAACAAACAAACACTGAAGGAATTCGTCACCACTAAACCAGCCCTACAAGAGATCCTAAGGGGGATTCTGTGAGTGAAATGTTGCAACGACCACAAAGTACCAGAGACAACACTACAAGCATGCAACCTACAAACATCACAATGACTGTATCCCCATATATTTCCATAATAACACTGAATGTAAATGGACTAACTGCTCCAACCAAAAGACATAGGGTATCAGAATGGATAAAAAAAAAAAAACAAAAACAAAAAAAAAACAAGACCCATCTATTTGCTGTCTACAAGAGACTGATTTTAGACCTGAGGACACCTTGAGATTGAAAGTGAGGGGATGGAGAACTATCCATCATGCTACTCGAAATCAAAAGAAACCTGGGGTAGCCAGACTTACATCAGACAAACTAGACTTTAAATTAAAGGCTGTAACAAGAGATGAAGAGCATTATATAATAATTAGAGGGTCCATCAATCAGGAAGAGCTAACAATTATAAATGTCTATGCATCGAATATGGGAGCCCCCGAATGTATAAAGCAATTAATCACAAACATAAGCAACCTTATTGATAAGAATGTGGTAATTGCAGGGGACTTTAATACTTCACTTACAACAATGGATAGATCATCTAGACACAGGATCAATAAAGAAACAAGATCCCTAAATGATAAACTGGATCAGATGGACTTGACAATTATATTTAGAACTCTGCATCCCAAAGCAAAATAATATACGTTATTCTTGAGTGCACATGGAACATTCTCCAAGATAGATCACACACTGGGTCACAAAACAGCCCTTAATAAGTATAAAAGAATTGAGATCATACCATGCACACTTTCAGACCACAATGCTATGAAGCTTGACATCAACCACAGAAAAAAGTCTGGAAAACCTCCAAAAGCATGGAGATTAAAGAACACCCTACTAAAGAATGAATGGGTCAACCAGGCAATTAGAGAAGAAATTAAAAAATATATGGAAACAAATGAAAATTAAAATATAACAATCCAAATGCTTTGGGATACAGCAAAGGCAGTCCTGAGAGGAAAATACATTGCAATCCAGGCCTATCCAAAGAAACAAGAAAAATCCCAAATACAAAATCTAACAGCACACCCAAAGGAAATAGAAGCAGAACAGCGAAGACAGCCTAAACCCAGCAGAAGAAGGAAATAATAAAGATTAGAGCAGAAATAAACAATATAGAATCTAAAAAAAAAAGAGCAGATCAATGAAACCAAGAGTTGGTTTTTTGAAAAAATAAACAAAATTGACAAACCTCTAGCCAGGCTTCTCAAAAAGAAAAGGGAGAGGACCCAAATAGATAAAATCATGAATGAAAATGGAATTAATACAACCAATCCCTCAGAAATACAAGCAATTATCAAGGAAAACTATGAAAAATTATATGCCAACAAACTGGACAACCTGGAAGAAATGGACAAATTCATAAACACCCACACACTTCCAAAACTCAAACAGGAAGAAATAGAAAACTTGAACAGACCCATAACCAGCAAAGAAATTGAATCAGTCATCAAAAATCTCCCAACAAATAAGAGTCCAGGACCAGATGGCTTCGCAGGGGAATTCGAACAGATATTTAAAGCAGAGATAATACCTATCCTTCTCAAGCTATTCCAAAAAATAGAAAGGGAAGGAAAACTTCCAGACTCATTCTATGAAGCCAGTATTGCTTTGATTCCGAAACCAGACAGAGACCCAGCAAAAAAAGAGAACTACAGGCCAATATCCCTGAAGAATATGGATGCAGAAATTCTCAATAAGATACTAGCAAATCGAATTCAACAGCATATAAAAAAAATTATTCACCATGCTCAAGTGGGATTCATTCCTGGGCTGCAGGGCTGGTTCAACATTCGCAAATCAATCCATGTGATACATCACATTAATAAAAGGAAAGATAAGAACCATATGATCCTGTCAGTCAATGCAGAAAAGGCCTTTGACAAAATTCATCATCCTTTCTTAATAAAAACCCTCAAGGAAGTCGGGATAGAAGGAACATACTTAAACATCATAAAAGCCATTTGTGAAAAGCCCACAGCTAATATCATCCTCAATGGGGAAAAATGAGAGCTTTCCCCCTGAGATCAGGAACACGACAGGGATGTCCACTCTCACCACTGTTGTTTAACATAGTGTTGGAAGTTCTAGCATCAGCGATCAGACAACAAAAGGAAATCAAAGGCATCAAAATTGGCAAAGATGAAGTTAAGCTTTCACTTTTTGCAGATGACATGGTATAATACATGGAAAACACAATAGACTACACCAAAAGTCTGCTAGAACTGGTACATGAATTCAGCAAAGTTGCAGGATACCAAATTAATATACAGGAATCAGTTGCATTCTTATACACTAATAATGAAGCAACAGAAAGACAAATAAAGAAACTGATCCCATTCACAATTGCACCAAGAAGCATAAAATACCTAGGGATAAATCTAACCAAAGATGTAAAAGATCTGTATGCTGAAAGCTATAGAAACTTAGGAAGGACATTGAAGAAGATATAAAGAAATGGAAAAACATTCCATGCTCATGTATTGGAAGAATAAATATTGGTAAAAAGTTAATACTACCCAAAGCTGTCTACACATTCAATGCAATCCCAATCAAAATTGCACCAGCATTCTTCTCAAAGCTAGAACAAGCAATCCTAAAATTTGTATGGAATCACAAAAGACCTTGAATAGCCAAAGTAATTTTGAAGAAGAAGACCAAAGCAGGAAGCATCACAATCCCAGACTTTATCCTCTACTACTAAGCTGTAATCATTAAGACAGCATGGTATTGGCACAAAAACAGACACATAGACCAATGGAATAGAATAGAAACCCCAGAACTAGACCCACAAAAGTATGGCCAACTCATCTTTGACAAAGCGGGAAAGAACATCCAATGGAAAAAAGACAGTCTCTTTAACAAATGGTGCTGGGAGAACTGGACAGCAACATGCAGAAGGTTGAAACTAGACCACTTTCTCACACCATTCACAAAAGTAAACTCAAAATGGATAAAGGACCTGAATGTGAGACAGGAAACCATCAAAACCCTAGAGGAGAAAGCAGGGAAAAATTTCTCTGACCTCAGCCGCAGCAATTTCTTACTTGACACATCCCCAAAGGCAAGGGAATTAAAAGCAAAAATGAACTATTGAGACCTCATGAAGATAAAAAGCTTCTACACTGCCAAGGAAACAATCAACAAAAGTAAAAGGCAACTGATGGAATGGGAAAAGATATTTGCAAATGACATATCAGACAAAGGGCTAGTATCCAAAATCTATAAAGAGCTCACCAAACTCCACACTGGAAAAACAAATAATCTAGTGAAGAAATGGGTAGAAAACATGAATGGACACTTCTCTAAAGAAGACATCCGGATGGCCAACAGGCACATGAAAAGATGCTCAACGTCACTCCTTATCAGGGAAATACAAATCAAAACCACACTCGGATACCACCTCATGCCAGTCAGAGTGGCTAAAATGAACAAATCAGGAGACTATAGATGCTGGTGAAGATGTGGAGAAACGGGAACCCTCTTGCACCGTTGGTGGGAATGCAAACTGCTGCAGCCACTCTGGAAAACAGTGTGGAGGTTCCTCAGAAAATTAAAAATAGACCTACCCTATGACCCAGCAATAGCACTGCTAGGAATTTACCCAAGGGATACAGGAGTGCTGATGCATAGGGGCACTTGTACCTCAATGTTTATAGCAGCACTTTCAACAATAGCCAAATTATGGAAAGAGCCTAAATGTTCATCAGCTGATGAATGGATAAAGAAATTGTGGTTTGTATATACAATGGAGTACTACGTAGCAATGAGAAAGAATGAAATATGGCCTTTTGTAGCAACATGGATGGAACTGGAGAGTGTTATGCCAAGTGAAATAAGCCATACAGAGAAAGACAGATACCATATGGTTTCACTCTTATGTGGATCCTGAGAAACTTAACAGAAGACCATGGGGGAGGGGAAGAAAAAAAAAAAGGTTAGAGAGGGAGTGATCCCAAACATAAGAGACTCTTAAAAACTGAGAACAAACTGAGGATCGATTGGGGGGTGGGTGATGGGCATTGAGGAGGTCACCTGTTGTGATGAGCACTGGCTGTTGTATGGATACCAATTTGACAATAAATTTCATATTTAAAAAAAAATAAAGGCAACAATTCAACTCCCCCCCCCAAAAAATAGATACGAGTAATATATACTTTTTAAAAAGCTGAGATGTTTTTTGAGATAAAATAGAGCTAAATAAGATGAGGTTGGAGAGAGGGGAAGGATAATGGAGAAGGTACTTACAGAAAAGTAAAATGCAGGAAACAAAAGCAAAAATGAACTACTGGGACCTCATCAAAATAAAAAGCTTCTGCACAGCAAAGGAAACAATTAGCAAAAGTATAAGGCAACCGACAGAATGGGAGAAGGTATTTGCAAACGACATCTCAGATAAAGGGTTAGTATCCAAAATCTATAAATCACTTATCAAACTCAGCACCCAAAAAAATAATTCAGTGAAGGAATGGGCAAAAGACATGAATAGACACTTCTCCAAAGAAGACATCCAGATGGCCAACCGACACATGAAAAAATGCTCAACTTCACTCATCATCAGAGAATTACAAATTAAACCACAATGAGATACCACTTCACCCCTGTCAGAATGGCTAACATGAACAACTTAAGCAACAACAGATGTTGGCGAGGATGCGGAGAAAGAGGATCTCTTTTTGTATTGTTGGTGGGAATGCAAGCTGGTGCAGCCACTGTGGAAAACAGTGTGGAAGTTTCTCAAAAAACTAAAAATAGAATTACCCTATGTCCCAGAAATTTCACTACTAGGTATTTATCCAAGGGATACAGGTATGCTGGTTTGAAGGGAAACATGCACCCCAACGTTTATAGCAGCACTATCAACAATAGCCAAAGTATAGAAGGAGCCCAAGTGTCCATCGATGGATGAATGGATAAAGAAGATGTGGTATGTGTGTGTATATACATACACATATATATATATGTGTATATACATATATATGTGTATATATATGTGTGTATACACATATATACATATATATATGTATACACATATATATGTATGTGTATATATATACACACATATAAAGACAATGGAGTATTATCTGGCAATAAAAAAGAATGAAATTTGCCATTTGCAAGTACGTGGATGGAACTAGAGGTTATTATGCTAAGTGAAATTAGAGAAAGACAAATATCGTATGACTTCGCTCATATGAGGACTTCACTCATATGAGACAAAACAGATGAACATAAGGGATGGGAAGTAAAAGAATATAAAAACAGGAAGGTGTACAAAAATAAGAGACTCATAAACATGGAGAACAAACAGGTTACAGGAGGCGGTGTGGGAGGGGGGATGGGCTAAATGGGTAAGGCGCACTAAGGAATCTACTCCTGAAATCATTGTTGTACTATGCTAATTTGGATGTAAATTTAAAAATAAATAAATAAAATTAAAAATTAAAAAGAAAAGTAAAATGCAATCATAGAAATAAAAATCTCCTTTGAATGCATTAGACAACAGGAGTGGACAATACAGATAGAAAACAAATTCACTAATATCAAAGATCAATTTGACATTATTTCCGAAAATATACTGCAAAGAAATACATGTAAAGTAAAGTAGTTGAAATAATATATATTATGTTTTAGGAAGGGAAATCCAATCTATGCACAATGAAGATCTGGGAAGAGTGAAACACAACAAATGATGCAGAAGCAGTAAGGAAATATAGTAAAAGAAACTATATTAAATGTAGTATATAATATATTTATATTATACTACATATTATATAATTTATATATATTTATATAATTATATAATAATTTATATTATGATTTATATAATTTATATAATAGTATATATTACATAAATATAATATAGTAAAAGAAGTATAGTAAAAATATAGTAAAAGAAACTGCTTCTCAGTTCGGGGGGGAAAAAGACATTTCCTATAATTGAGTAGACATGATTTTTTTATGCAAAATTAGTGGGAAAATTTCATAGCCATAATTTCATAGAATTTTAAATAAATGAAATCAGTAACTGTAAAATAAAGGTGTGATAAATTCAACCTAATTAAAATTAAGAACATCTGTTCAACAAGACATAAAAAGAATGAAAATTTAAACCACAAATTGAAAGAAGATATTTGCAACAAATATAACCAACAAATTATTTCATTTGTGGCGTACAAAAGACTCTTTAATATTAGTAAGAAAAAGACAGTCCAACAGAACAATAGGCAAAAGACAAGAAGTTCATGGACAGAAAAGGAAACATGAATGGTCTTATGCATAAAAAGATGGTCAAACTCATAAGATTCTTCCCTCATAAATAACCAAGAAAAAGGCAAATTAAGAATGTATCAAGATAGGGGTGACTGGGTGGCTCAGTCTGTTGAGCATCCGACTCTTGATTTTGGCTCAGATCATGAGCTCACAGTTCATGAGCTCGAGCCCTGCATGGGGCTCCACGCTGACAGTGTGGAGCCTGTTTGGGATTTTCTGTCCTCCTTTCTCTCTGCCCCTTCACCAGTCGTGTTGTCTCTCTTCCAAAATAAGCATTTAAAAAAATGTATCAAGATATAATTTTACACCATTATATGGACTAAAATTAAAAGACTGACAATATAACTGTTGGAAACCATATGGATTTATAGGACTTGTAAAATATTGCTCGGCAAGTATAAATGGCATTTACAATTTGACATTATTTTCCAATGGTGTACTGTTGGAGTACCTATGACCTGGTATATACTTCTGGAGAATCTTATGCACATGTGTATCAGGAGAAATGTCTAAAAATAAATGAAACGGTGATGCCATGATAGTAAATAATTCAAAACAATATAAGTGTTCATGGATAGAATAAAAAATAGGTGCTAATATTCTTACTATTAAATTATTGACTTTTAAATCTGAACAATGTCAGTTTAAGTATAGCTATTAAAGTATTAAAGATACTTCTTTTTTTTACAATAAAGGAAATTTTCCTACCAAATCATTGCAGGTAACAGATGAAAATATAGCATAATAAATGCAATAAACACTAGAAAATAATGAAGATATTTTAAAGCAAACACATAGAAGGCACTTAACACTTGAGGGAAAACAAATTTACCATTTATGATCACAAATTTAAATGGTTTGCACTCATCAATAATAACATTTTTTACCCTTTATTATAATTAAACTGAAACAAAATTTTGGAGAAACAAAGCAGAAACAAACTCAGAACTGTATTTAAAGATAAATGCATGAACAAATACATATTAAATAAGCAAATAAAAATAACATAACCACAATAATATGCTAATTAATAAAGTAAAATACAAAGCAAAAGAAAATTGAGTTTCAACACATGATAAAATACAGTATCTTAACTTAAATGCTACCTCTTCAGGGACCATCTGACCTAAATTCCCTGTCCAGTCACCTCCTCTCACTTCCTTCTATTTTATGTTCACCATATTATTTTTACAGTACCTAAAATTGTAACTACCTCTTTATTGTTTATCCTCCCTAACTAGGTTGCATATACAATGTGACCAATCCTGTTTAAACAGAGATTGATGGTATTATTTAAAGAATATAACTAACAGTTTAAATGTGATATATGCTAACATGATATCCCACAATTAGGGGACATAATTTACTTTCGATTGTTCTTAGGACATTAAAAAGTAACAACTCAGTATGTCACCATTTAAATACAATATTTTATAGTCAATTCAAAAAAGAATTTATTCTATAGGGATTCTCACTACAGTGCAGCCTAATGAGAAAATGATAACAACAGGAAAAATATCATTTGGATAAAAGTACCAACCATTTTCTTGAGCATTTATTAGATAAAAGTATAATAAAAAACTATTAAAAATACATAAAATGAGAACACTTTGTACTTAAAGACCCATCCAGTTTATAATTAATATTTTTCATCTTGATGTATTTAACTCAAAAGGTTATGATTTTAAAAAGCAAGAATTATAGTAAAAAACTGAAATGTATAATAACGTTGTTAGTAATTAGGATGAAACGTGATGTGGTATGTTGTGAGGACATCTAGTAGAGAGATATGAGCTAGGCTATAGATTTAGGGACAATTTTCCTTTCCTTTCACAAGAAATTGCCATATGATCATCAGAATATGAGAAAATTAAATATACACATTCATATCTAAATAGGACCTGTAAAGAAAGAAGGGAAACAAACAGCAGTTATACTGTTTTAGGGAGTATGAGTTGACAAACCCTCGCTCAAGGGTAATTTGTGAGCATTCATTGTTTGAACTAGCATTTCCACTTTGAGGAAGCTAACCTATAGAAACATTCAGATATGCACATCTGAAGGTAGATATTAGGAGCTTCACTGAAGAAAGGTCTATAATGACAGTGAGCTGGGAAGTACTAAAAGTCCTAAAAAGAAGGATGATTAAATATATAATTGCATATGTATGTAATAGAATATTATACAGCTATTAAAATTAATGAAGTACATCAATGTGTGCTGTCCAAGAAGCAGTTAATTCCTGTTTTATATGTAGCAACTAACAGTTCTAAAAGTCTATAACCTGATGAGCAATCCAATATAACATTAAGTTACAGTGTTACATATAATTATTTATAATACTAAGTTTCTGGAGAGCAATCAATAAAGTAAATTCCCAAATTGGAATAAAAGGGAAATAACTAATGAACGTAACACAGTAATCTAGATCTGTTCAGAAGGAACTTCTGTTTAGGGTCCTAGTAAAGCATTAAGGTGGCATTAGTCTAAACTTAATTTGTATAAAGCCTTGGAATATGGGAATAGGCTAATCTGGGAAAAGCATGCAGCAATTAATGGGAAAGGCAGATTCTAGATTCATTAAAAATTTTGAAGCACCTAATAAAATGATAGGAACATACTAAGTAGAGGAATTCATATATTGGTTGGGAAGAGCGCTAAGTAAACAAGCAATGTTGATAAAATGTAACTATTTTAGTGTCATATAATTTATTATTTGTGAGTTGTTTTGTCCTCCTCCCTTGACTACAGTGAAAGTTCCATGGAGAAAAGATTTTTTTCCATTTAGTTTTATTCCAAAAGCTTATAGTTGTGACAGAGAATTAATAAGACCTCAATACAGATTATTTGATTAGATGAAGAAAGGGAGAGAGAAGAAGGGAAAGTAGAAAGGCGAGAGGGTGGGCTACATCAGATGTAGGTTCAAGGTACTGGAGGTGGAAGAATAATCAGATGTTTTCTAGAAGATATAAAACCTTGGCTGAGACCCGACACAAGATTGGATTTAGTGAATGTACTGGATTGTGTGAGATTGTTTTGTTCCTAGGTCAAATGGAAGACAGCTTAAAGGTAAATAGAAATGATTTCTGTGAAAATATTGTTTTAGTTTGCAGTTAATGTTCCTGTGGTCTATCCAAGGTGAAGATGTCCAGTAGATAGATAGATAGATAGATAGATAGATAGATAGACAGACAATGAATGGATATATGGATACATAGATGGACAGAATATATATACATGTTCTCTATATATTTCCTAGTAAGAAAAATAACCAGAAATGTGTTCACTGGATTTAGCAATGCAGAAGCCATTTGTGACCTTAATGAAAGCAATTTCATTGAAGCAGAGGGAGTGGAAACTAGTTTGTGGTGGGTTTAGGAGTAAAAGAGAGATGAGCACTTGGCATTTCCAGAACATGGGCAGTGTTTGTGAGATCTGATCTTGGTGAGTGCAGGAGACTAGCTGGTTACATCTGTGAATGTCTGTAGTTGTCATTTGCACTTCAGTTTTTTTTTATGTGTGTGTGAAGTAACAAACAAACCTAAGCTGTGTTTGCCTGTGGGAGAGGAAATATTGCTGCGGAAGTAGAGGAAAAAAAAATGTGTACACTGCACTACACTGTGGGTAAACTTCTTCCGTAAGCTTGTGGATATTTTCACTAAGA